>NC_034591.1:133043578-133051074 GCF_900095145.1 Mus pahari | reverse complement strand
TGAAAGGATGGACTATCCAGAGACTACCCCATCCGGGGATCCATCCCATCATCAGCCACCCAGATACTAATGCACATGCCAGCAAGATTCTGCTGAAGGAACCCTGATATTGCGGCCTCTTGTGAGGCTATGCCAGTGCCTGGCAAACACAGAAGTGGATGCTCACAGTCATCCACTATTGGATGGAGCACAGGGCCCCCAATGCAGGAGCTAGAGAAAGTACCCAAGGAGCTGAAGGGGGCTACAACCCTGTTGGTGGAACAACAATATGAACTAACCAGTACCCCCTGAGCTCCTGACTCTAGCTGCATATGTAGCAGAAGATGGCCTAATTGGCCATCATTTGGAAGAGAGGCCCCTTGGTCTTGCAAACTTTATATGACCTAGCACAGGGGAAGACCTGGGCCAAGAAGTGGGAGTGGGTGGGTAGGGGAGCAGGGGCGGGGGGGGGTTCGGGGAACTTTCGGGATAGCATTTGAAATGTAATAAAAGAAAATATCAAATAATAAAAAAAAAGAAAATCAAATCGAATGGTCAGAGGTTAAATGAGAAGGACTTCTGGGAGACAAAAAAAATACTGGGAAGCAAAAAAAAGTCCGTAGAAAAAGAATTTGAACAAACCCAAAGCATAGCCCAGAATCCATCCATGGCTGTTTTGCAACTTAAATTGCAGGGCATCTTGAGCAATCCCACATTTCTAAGGATGAACCACAGCTAGAAAGCAAGGACTAATTTCAGAGCCTGGGGAACAGACTCAGTGGTGGGAGGCACTACCGGGGCCAAGGGAAGCTCCATGCCTCTACCATTAGAGAACGTTGCAAATGTTTTCCCATTACTCCTGGGAGAACAAGAAATGCCATTCATAGAGCAAGGGTACAGTGGAAACTCAGATCAAAAGCATTGGGTCAATGGTTCAAGAGAAGTAGGAACCAGAAAATCACTTAGGCAAACCTGGGGTTGTGGATTAGCCGAGCATGCAGGGTTAAGAGAAGCACGCACTGAGACCTTCCCAAGCCCCCGTTGCCAGTGCTCATCTTGGGAAGTTGTTACGCTTTTCTATTTGTCTATTTTTCAAGGTATCTCCTCGTAGATATGCCTGATGTCCTACTTATTTTGAAATTTTATTCTTAATATTTTAATGCACATTCTCAGATTTCTGATCCGCAGATCAGCCACAGATTTCCTTGGGTGACTAACTGCTTTGCTGTTTATGGAGGGGGTCCTCGTCATCCCTACATGTTCACACAGCAGAGCTATGACAAAGGCAAGCATGCAGTGCAGGTGAGCATGGGGTGAGGGACTCGATGTTATCATCCACCTGGAAACGCTGAAGCAAGCCCCGCCAACCCCCACCAGCCCCCACCAACCCCCACCAACCGCCACAAACCGCCACAAACCCCCATTAGCCCCCGCCAACCCCCACCAACCCCAGCTTCTGCTCAACTGTCCAGAGACTCACATGATGAGTTCTGATGTCCATTCAGGTTCTGAGTTGTTGAACTTCCTCCCTATCCTCCCTCTCAATGACTAGCCAGAAAACTGTAGTTATACTGCTGAAAATCTAATGCTAGGTTTGCTGGGCTGAAGTGATCTCTCCAGAGATCTGAGATTAGTGTCAAGAGGCAGGTTTATCACAGACTCCGGGCTCCGGGCTCCGGGCTCCGGGCTCCGGGCTCCGGGCTCCGGGCTCCGGGCTCCGGGCTCCGGGCTCCGGGCTCCGGGCTCTGGACTCTGAGCTCTGGGTGGCTTTCTGTTCTGAAGATCTCTGAGCTGCATGTCCTTCAGTTACAGAACATCATTTTTAGTAGTTCTATCCACCTAGTCCTCCCAGCTCAGCTCATAGCTGGAGTCTTTTTTTGAGAATCTCCCTCCCTATAGACAATTCTCTTCACTTATAGGAGGAATAGCAAACTGTCTCCAGTCTCCGATTCTCTGTCCACTCAAAAGTTCCTTGTCCTCGGGAAGATCAGGCACCTCCCTTGCTTCTTTTTACCCCCTTGATCTTCCACCCACAGGAGTTTATTTCCTGTGAGGCCAATAGCTCATTTGCTTGTCCTTTCCGAAGTGTTTTTGACTGACCTGCCCCCACACAGTATTCAGCACCCAGGCATGTGCACGCTTCTGCCACCAACTCCTTCAGTCTTAAATGTGATGGACCAGGTTAGAGAGCACTTCCGTGGTCATTTATCCCAAACTTCATCTGACCTCTAACTCTGAACACTCCTTCCCCACATCCCTGCCTTATTTTTCTCTCTAATACACACACACACACACACACACACACACACACACACGTAAATAATAACATATAAATCAAATATATGCATGTATTTACATCTTATCGTTTGACTCGCCCAGTAATGTTCTGATAATTTTTTATCAACGGATAAGTCTTAACAGTTGGGATGGGATCCTGATGGGCACAGTTTTGCATCACTACAAGCATTCTCATGATGGTTAATTACAAGGATGTCTATGTTTAAACATAGCAGTCCATTTATTGATTTGTGTCTGTGAAATGACTTGTATCAGCTCCAGCTCACCGTGGGCTCTCCCTACACTGGTGTGTTCACGGGGAGAAGTTTCTGTGTGCTTTGTTAATTCTTGGTCCATAACTTAACTGTTACACAAGAGGCTGGAAAGATGGCTTAGCAGTTAAAAGTACTTGCTGCTCTTGTAGGAAACTGGAGTTCAGTTCCCAGCACCTACAGTGGCTAGTTCATAACTGTCTGTAACTGATGTCCCAGGGGATCCCATGCCTTCTCCTGGCCTCTGCAGTCACCAAGCATGTGGTGGAGACATACATACAGCAAAAACACCCATACATATAAATAAAAAAAATAACAGAATATTAAGAAGTCTTTTTAATTTTTAATCTCTAACATATTTACTTAAGTTAACTAAATTAAATACAGTGGTATGCAGTTTGTTAAAGCTAATAAAGCCATGCTAAAAGAGATACGAAAAACTTGTTATGTGGGCAAATAGAACTAGTTAGAATTTGACATATTAATTTGTTACTCTGGTTTTTTTTTGTTTTTGTTGTTTTGAGATAGGGTTTCTCTGTGTAGCCCTGGCTGTCCTGGAACTCACTTTGTAGACAAGGCTGGCCTTGAACTCAGAAATCTGCCTGCCTCTGCCTCCCAAATGCTGGGCCTCCCAAATGCTGGGATTAAAGGCGTGCCACAAAGGCCCGGCTAATTTGTTACTTTCTTAACTTTTAAGAAATGCAATACATGCCAGGAGAACCAACAAGGAATCTAGAACATTGACTTTCTTCAGACCCAAATTCAATATGTAAAATAAGTGGGACAAACTATGTAAGACATACAGTTAATGAGGTGGAAGTAATTTGTAGCAATTTAGACTAATCCTTTGTATTTCCCATCCAAATAAAGCTAATATGGACAAAATGAAAATAACTAAAATTAGAAAAGATAATTAATGCTGAATGTATAAGGAAAAAAACTTCCCAAGGACTAAATGAGTGGAAAAAATACCAATACATTCCACAAATTTAAGACCAGATGAAATTTTAAATTTTTTTTTCACATGCCAACAAAGTTAAAGCTAAAAGTAGTGTTCTCTATGCTAGATACAATTCTATTAAATTCTGTCATAAAGTACAACATCTCTGTGAGGTCAGAAGAAGATAATAGGCTAAAGAATATAATGCTATATTTAATATAATATGAGAATGATAAACACAGATTAGAGAAAAGAGTCCATTCCCTTGCTGGGTAATTAAAACTACACAGAAGAGAATCTCATTTGCTTAGCTCCGGTCTCTTCCTTTATCCTGCATGGACCACTTCCATCTTAATTCTCCCATGCCTCCCCTGAGTTATTCATTGATCCAAGTACTGATCTCCATTTGTGCGTTCCCAATTGAGTCGTGGAGATGCCAAAGGAAATATAAGAAACTTGCCAAGGTAACCAACAGGGCCGGGAACTGATGTGGGATTGTATTGTCCTGAGAGAGATTAGAATAACATTTTCTTGTTCTTCCTAAAGAAAAAAAGAAACCTCAAAGAGGCAACAGGCCAGAAGCAAATCTAAGAGAATTGAAGTGTGAGCATTCTGTTCTTTGTTCCTGTATGAAGACAACACGGGCAGCATCTCTATGCGCTTATGTATATTCTCCCCCACTATGCAATGCTGTCATGAGGACTTGCCATTTGGGTGAATGTCCAACTTCTGTGCTGGCTATCACTGAGTCACAGCCCAGTGAGTAACAAGAGAGATGTGAAAACCCTCTGCAGAGGTTCTGTCTGCCTGTTTGACAGCTTAAGTGTGCCCGAGGCACACATGTGTGGGCATGTGTTTCCATCTTGTCCCCATGACCTTCGCAGACATGTGGTCATAATGCTTCTACATGGCAGCTGATGAGGCTCAAGGGGTTGAGCGAGAGAGCAGCGCTGATAACAGCTTTAAGGTCAAGGATGGTGATAAATAGGTGGCTGTGGTATGAACAGGAAAGAGCAGGGGGTAAGATTTGTGTTCTTGCTGGTTTCTGCATGGAGAGTCTAAACAGTGTTGGAAGGAAGGATTTGAGCCAAGTGATGGAGCAGTTTGGTAGTAAAACCATGGAGTGTCTAGAATTTGGGAGGTACTATATTTGGAAATCCCTTGAGTGTGGCTGAATACAAACTTCTGCCTCCATTAGGAAGGCCTGAGAGGCCTGGTAGCTCATAGGAAACTATGAGCTGAAGGGAGATTGCAGAGGTTGGAATTACTCTGGGATAATTTCAACTACCAAGATTAGGGAGGCTTACTAAACAAGGCCTTAGGTAGGCAGTTCTGTAGGCATGGACACTTTCAGCCCTTCAGTAAGGCCTGCATTTATTATTTTTTAAATAGCTATTTATTATTATACATTAATAACACTATAGCTGTCTTCAGATGTGCCAGAAGAGGGTGTCAAATCTCATTATGGGTGGTTGTGAGCCACCATGTGGTTGCTGGGATTTGAACTCAGGACCTTTGGAAGAGCAGCCAGTGCTCTTAACCACTGAGCCATCTCACCAGCCCCAAGGCCTGCATTTATTAAGACACCCCAGGAGGAATTAAAGCCAGTAATTGGCATACTGGTACCTATTTTATAATAAATTGACCATTTGTCAAAACAAAAATTTAGTACTTTTTGAAGAAAAAAGATGAACTCTATTTTCAATCAAGTAACATATCAAAATAACTAGGCTAGAAAAAGCTTAATAGGTAGACTTAATATAAGGTTGTATGAGTTAGAAAAGAAGCTGTCAGTGACCTGGAAAAGGGACCATCCAAACTAAAACATAAAGAAGACTTCAGTAATGAAAGGCGGAGCCTCTTGGCTGAGAACTAAGCCGACGTTGGCACAGAGAAGACAGCTCGAGCTTGGACTGCCCCTGCCTGGAAGCAGACATTTGTCTCCTATGACCTGATAAATGGGCAGAATACTGAGAGGTGGAGAGACAATGTATGTTCCATGGAAAGTGACAGATATGGAGAATAAAGGTGCAAGCCTCAGATCATGGGAACTATTCAATTTCATGGGATAAGTCAAATGCCGATAAGTAGACTCTAGCCTTCTTAATGAACTGCCACAGGCTGATATGCTGACTTCTTGGATAATTTTGATGTCATGTCCAAACTAATACATTTATCCAGTGAAGAATTATGGCGTTAAAATTCAGTAGCCTTTCTATCTAGAGAGGATAAACACTAAGAAAGACATTAAGAACGTTATACCATTCATATTAACCTACTATGTGTCTGTCTGTCTGACTGGGAATAAATAAACCAAAGGAGTAAAAATAAAATCAAAGAAGTACAAGAGAAATATTGTACCAAAAAAAGTACAATAAAAAAAACATAGGACACAAGACAAAGAAATTGAAGCTATTAGGTGGAAAGATCTCCCATGCTCATGGATCGGTAGGATTAATTTTGTAAAAATGGCTGTCCTAACAAAAGAAATCTACAGATTCAATGTAGTCCCTGTGAAAATTTCAATGCATTTTTTCACAGAAACTGAAAACAAAATCTTAAGTTTTATTCAGAAATACCAGAGACCCAGAATAGCTGAAACACCCCCCACCACCACCACCACAACAGAAACTGTTGGAGATGTCACAATCCCAGATCAAGCTGTACTACAGAGTTACAGTTTTGTATTTTTTAAAGGCATAAACATAGACTCATTGGTCAATGCAATAGAATTGACTCATATGTAAACTTTTGTAACCAGTTATAAGCTTTTCAATTTATTGTGTTTTTTAAACCTTAGATAATATATATGTAAAATAGGTATCATGTACTTTATGCCTAGAGTCTAATGAATATCAGGTTGGAGCACACAGGACCCTCTATCCTGTTAGTTGTATTGAACTATGACTTAAGGGTATAGAACTGTTGTCTATCATCACAGAGAGCCTCTGACACCCAAAGATTCATGTTCTAAACTGTTTATTCTGCAAAAACATGAGGCTGGTCTGGCTTAGGAACAGGTAAAGTGCCTAATAGTTCTGAGCTCCGATATCCCTTGGAATAAAACACAGGGCCATCTTCAGTATTATGAGTCTGTCCAGTTCAATTCCCTGCATGTTCAAGTTCACAGACCTCATGTGACAACATGCTTATGCCCTTTGGGGCTGACGCAGGGATACTACATTGATTATCTTTGAAAACCGAAGAAAACTGATATGAGGAGGTGGTAAGACATTACCTGTCAGGTTATATAACCCACCATCTGTTTACCCCATTCTTGCTCTCATGGCCCATGGCAGGTAAGCCTCTAACTACCGGGAATTCTAGTCCTAGCAATGAGATGATCTCCCAATATGCTTTCCTTAAGCTTGTTAGAGCCATAAAGATACGGGACAAAGCCCAAGTGCTAAGCGTCAGTTTATGAGGATTTTGGAGAACCAAGTCATTCTGTACCCCATGCCCTGATAGTCCCATATTGCTGATCCACATGACTCTGCTCCTATAGAGCCTCTCCTAGCAGCCCCACCTTGGCCCTCAGTCCCATCCTCTGGGCCTATCAATGCTCAGATCCAGCTCTGCACACCCCAGGTTCCCCCTGGAGCACCACTGGACCTCTATGCAAATGTATGCTATGCAAAAGATGGCATGGATGAGCTCAACCCAGCCTTGAAGACTGTGTAGTCCAGGAGAACATTAGGCCCATGTTACACATCATGGCTGAGTTCACCTGATCTCCCATGGAGGACTTAGCATCAGGAAGCCCAGCTTGTTGGGGCCTGTGGGTCCCCTCATGCAGCACCTTATCCATCCACTGCTATCATCAAAGTACTCACAGTCCTCATGGTCTCACCACTGCACATAAGCTTAGGATTTGCTCATCTAGTCAGGAGAGGGAAGTGGATATAGCATCCCCACCCCTCCCACCCTGTCCCATGATGCACTGAGTAAGAAGCAGAAGAAGCAGAAGCAGAGACAAAGCCCCAGCCTCCAGCCCCCAGCCCCCAGCCTCCAGCCTCCAGCCCCCAGCC
>NC_034591.1:133005643-133043442 GCF_900095145.1 Mus pahari | reverse complement strand
CCAGCCTCCAGCCTCCAGCCCCCAGCCTCCAGCCTCCAGGCCTCGGTTTCTTCCCAGAGTTCCTTGCTACTCCTAGCTGTGGCTTTCTTCCAGGGCCCAGGCTTGGTTCTGCACAGGACAGCCCAGTTGCTTTGGTGCTCATTTGGCAAGTCATCTGACAAAACTGGGGCCTGCTTTTTGGGCCTCCTGGCCAGGTCCTATTTTGAATCCTTGTTCCGGGTGAGGGAGTGGGTGCCTGCGCCTGTCCTGTTGACTGTGATGGCTCTGAGCTTGGGGCCTGCGTGGCTGTTGGCTTCCATTGTCCTCTCTCCGAGGGAGCCAATGATGCTATCACGGGCCCATTGTGTGCTGGGCGGGCTGCCAGGCGCCTGCTCCACACAGGGCTGTGCCACATCCCCACTTTCCTGGAATTCAAGGAGTAAGAGTCACACCAGCTCCTGATTCACTCCCCAGTTATTTCCAGCTTCGTTTTTTGGGCTTCCCCTATGGCAGTGTTTTCTCAGGAGCAAACGCTGGTGCAATGAAACTACAGAAAGTCCACATGCTGCACACGGGGTGTTTATCAAGAAAACAATTGTAGAAAAAGACTCTGCAACTTTGTCTAATAAAATTCCAGTGTGGGAAGGAGATGGGACTGACCACAAGGAGGGTCAGGTTTCCTCAGAAATGCTGACTGCATAAGGCCAAGGGTGACACATTCCTAGACATGTCCTGTTGTTCACATAGCACTTTGCTAAGAACTGGAGAGACCTTTAAACTTCCCCTTAGGTAACGTATGAAGTACACTTTTAACTAGACTCAACTCTCTAGGAAAACATATTTTAAAAGCAACAGTCTAAATTTTGGTGGTGGGCATTTTGGGGGTTGTAATTTTAGCTCCATTAAAATTGTAGGTTTAGTTAAGGGGAGTAGGGAGGCCCAGCTTGCTCAGTGGAGAGAGGTTTGCATTGACTGACAGATCTACCCTTCCAGATCACTTCTGGGTGGCTTCCCAGTGGACCCTAAGGCTAGCTTCCCCTCTTGAGAAGTGTCACACTTAAGAGAGGTCTTTTCTTGCCTATCCTCCAGGTTCTTAGTCCTCTCCTACTTCTTGGTAACTTTAACCCAAGGTGGACAATCAGGCCTTTGGAGCAGGCTCACCTCCTTGAGAGGGAGTGATAGGGACGAGGCAGACACGCAGCCAAGCTAGGCTGGACCATCAACACCCTGCTTTGAAAACTTCGATGCCTGGAGGATGCCTGGAGATCCAAAGGTGGCTGGACAGGTCATCAGAAGTCCAGAGATGTTGGAGTTGAACGACCTTTCCTCCCTTGGCTTGCCTACGGTGTTCAGTCCTTTGTAATGCTATTCTTCACAAACAGCTCAGTGGCATGTCACAGTGATCATGGGTGTGTCAGGGAGGTTTCACCACCTCAGCATATAAAGAACCAAGGGCTTCCTGAATCAGAAAAGCAGGGAGCAAGGACATATGCACAGATATGAGGATACTTGCTTGAGCACCCCAGGGCCACCCCCACCTTCAGTTATTCCTAATCTATACCTGTTCTACTTGCAGTCACTCCCTCTTCAGTCACACCCCTTCTTGAAGCTATCCTCTACTTGTAACCATCCCTCCATCTGTGCCCATCCTCCCCTTTAGTTTTCCTCACTTGTACCCATCCCCCTACCTGTACCGTCCCCCATCCTCTACTTCCAACCATTGCTACTTGCAGCCATCTCTATTCTATCAGGGCACACCTGGCTGGGTGAACACTAGAGGGACTTCAGAGGAACACACATTTCCTTTAACAGATAAAAGAGCATGGGAACTTGTCTTAGAGGCATGTCCAGGTGCTGATATGTGACTCTCAGGCCCTGGGGCTCCACACTATCTGAATGACCACTTTCCTCATCCAAGAGGATAGAAAGCATGAACCTGGATTATTCATAGCCTCTAGTCAGTCCACTAGTTGGCCCACCCCTAACGGTTTCCTTTAAAGCAGATTGGCCTTCTAACATTCACTGGGAAATAGCTACTTCTCTAAGCTTTCATTTTCAATAATTCTATAGTAAAATCCCACATTAATAAGCATAGGGCTAGTATAAAAATCCCCAGTGAGCCATCCAAAAGAATATAGTCATGTCTCTTTCCAGTTTGAAGGTGAGGATGCTGGAAGGGGCTAGGGGTCTGGCAATGGGGGAGGGGGGTCCCCCAGGTGCATGTGAATCTCTGTTTCCTTCTGTACAGAAAAGGATTCCATTTGTATGACATGGATGAAACTGAAGGACACTATATCCAGTGACCTAAACTGGCCCCAAAGAACCTGTGACATACCTAGCATCCTCAAAATCAGAGACAGAATGGGGTGGCAGTGTGGGAGTGACTGTTCCATGGGGACAGATGAAAAACACTTTAGACATTGTTTAACATGTGAGTGAATTGAACTCTGAAATGTGGTAGGATGATCTTACGTTATGCCTTTTCTTTAGCCATAATTTAAATAATAGAGGTGTGTGTGTGTGTGTGTGTGTGTGTGTGTGTGTGTGTGTGTAGGTGTTAAATTTGGCTTGGCCAGACCCTGCTTTACTGAGAGCTGTAGAAAATACCACAGTTTTCAATCTTTGGCTTCATAAACCTCAAGTAATCCAGTGCCTTTCACGTCTTCCCAGTGGTGTGTTGACCTACCAACTGCTCATTTGGTAGGAATATTAATTCTTGATTCTTGCATGAAATAAAAACCATTTGGAGGGACCTTGTAAAGACACTGGAAACGGAGCATGGTTACTTCATCCCATGTTCCTTCGCTGGCTTAAGCTTGTGGTCACTAGCCAGCGAATGAGGTCTATGAGCTTCAATTTACTTCCTGTCCTGCCTTGTGGGCAGCTTTCCCTTAGAACAGACTTGAGCCACACTGCTAGGGAAGTGTTGGGGAACACCTCGGTCCCAGCAGGCAACAGGGCTGCAAACATTCTGACATCCCATCTGATCCTGGGAGATAGACTGTTTTCCAGGAGTGCAGGGTGTTAGGAGCGTTCTTCTGCGGGTGCCTGTGCCTGTGGCTGGTCTATTTGCAGGCACATGAAGATGCAAAGTTGGTACTTCAACTCTACCCCAGGCCTTGTTCCAGGGAACAGCAAGGGTGACCAGCTTGTGAGGCTCCCGTGTTCCTCTTCTCAGTAGGAAATTGCTTTGGGCAGAATACACAGGGGAGTGTCCAGCTGCACGTTGAGGGAGGGACATGCTAAAGTTGGTACCACATGTTTGGAATAAGACTCCTAGTTCCCTGAGAACAATGACTTGTTCGGTTAGTGGGATCCAGGAGAGCCCCAGACAGGCTCTATTTGGAACTGGCATCTAGTCAAGTGGAAGAACTGCTTCTTTAAAAACAAAGAAAAGTGAGCCACAGAAGGCGAACAGCCTGCTTCCTAGCGCCTCTGTCGGATTGTAGCTCCTCCGTGTCTAAAGAAGAAGGATAGAAATTCTAAGGCTCTTTTGAAGGATGCATTCTGGTCTGATTGCTCTGACCCTGTCAATACATACATAGCTCCTTACCACTGCACAGACAGACTTAGAAACACACACCTCCATATGAAGAGGTGGCTGTAAAAGCCTCAAGCCTTTCACCTTTTCAAACCTATAGAAGTTTATATTCCACACAGATCTCATCTTCCTGACACACAAAGGCCAACTCTGGAAGCCTGACAGCACAGAAAGCCCTGTAGGGGACTCCTATTCAGGCAGCAGTCCTCGCCACTCGGAATAGGAAGGTCACGAATGTTTATGCTCTTCTTTCAGACCAAAGGCTCTTGCAGAGCTGATGTTTATTTTTCTGGCTCCAGGAGTAAAGTCACCATTATAATAAAATAGGTAATAGAATAAAAATACTTTCTAAATCAGATGCTCTGTCCAGTTCAGCCCATGCTCTGTCAGCTCTGAGATAAACGTGCAAGAACCCTTGCTGATCGAACTTCCTCCCCAATTGCTGGGAGAGTCTCCCTTGGTTTGTTTTCCTTCAGCGAGGCCCATCCTGCCCCAGGTCAGCTTGAAGCAATCATGAGTGAACCTTGTGATCTGCAGTGTGCCATGGAGGGCTGCATTTCTCTTCTTTCTCCTGGTGGGCAGAGGGGCCAGGGCTATGCATCAGATAGTGCTACTGGTACATTGCACACATGGCCATCGCCCTGTCCCAGGAAGGATTTGTTCTCACAATAGCTCTGTGCTTAGTTAAACTCTTGGTCTGGCCTCCACACAGCCTCATTCATAAGTGGCACTTTGCATAATGGACAGCTCTTCTGGGAATTTTAGGATCCCGCTGTAGCTCATTGTAGGTGTCAGTCTGACGGGGCCATGTTGTGACATGTTTTAGTCATATGTTCTGGTTGTTCCTGTAAGAGTATTTCAGATGAGAATAACATTTAAACTGGTAAGAATAGCAGATGAGATGCTTTTCCCACTGTGGGTGGGCCTCAGCCAACCAACTGAAAACGAGATAGCACAGAAAGCCTGACCTTTCCTGGAGTCACGGAATTCAATCTGATGTCCATCACATTGAGATGTGGGTTGTTTTTCTGTCTCCAGACTCAACATTAGGTTGTTCTTCATCTTGAGCTTGCTGATCATTGCTTTTCAACCATTAACATTACTGGGTTCCTAACTTGTTAACTATAGACCCCAGGACTCAGACTCCACAATTATATGGCAAAATGACTGTGAAAAAAAATCTCTCTATTCTACTTCCATGGAAAGCTATCTTAGTCACTTTTACATTGCTGTGAAGAGGCACCATGATCAAATCAAGTCATAGAAGGAACAGTTTATTGAAGGTTTATAGCTTCAGAGGCTGAAGCAGTTTATTAAGGGTTTATAGAGGGTGAATCTATGACCATCATGATGGGGGGCATGGCAGCAGGCAGGCAGACATGGTGCTAGAGCAGTAACTGACAGCTAACATCTTGAAAAAAAAACAACCACAAAACAGAGGGAGACTGTGGGGGAATGTGGGGGGAGAAGAGGGAGGGAGAGAGAGAGCATGCAAATTGGGAACAACATGGGCTTTTGAAACCTCAAAGTCCACCCCCAATAACACACTTTCTCTAATAAGGCCACACCTCCCAATCCTACTCAAACAATTCCACCAACTAGTGCCAAGTATTCCAATATACGAGCCTATGGGGGCCATTCTCATTCAAGCCACCATAAGGATCTCTCATCCCATCCTTTTGGCCTCCATCACCCCACTAGAGCACAGCGATGTTCCTGGCAGTTACCTCTTGGTCACTCAGTCCATGAATGAGGTTGAGGAGTGTGTGTGGTAGGAGTGTGGAGGAAGAGGTTTGAGCACAGGATGGAAACCTTTCTCTTTGCCAACTGTGTTGCTGATCACCTTGAGTTGCGTTCATTGCTTCTGTGCCTGCTTATATGTGCAGGAGCTGTCCTAGAGCTCCAGCCTTCCTCCTTTAGGTAAGTAGTGCCCACACAGTGTCTTCACTCAGGCAATTATCCACAGTGGTGCTCATGATTCTAACGCCAAGCATCAGTATCTTAAGCTCTTCCTTGCTATCCACAATTCTAAGGACATTTTGCAAACTATGCATTTAGTCTAAGTCACTGAGTTCTTATGAGAAGAGAACAGTTTCAGGGTCTGTCACAAGAGACAAGGAGAATCATCCGGGCACAAAACATCCAGGCAGTTCCTCTAACTCCCAGAGAGGACAAAACAAAACTTTAATAGTGTCTGTGTCTGGAAAGCAGAGTGAGATTAAATTTCCAGTCCTGGGCTGGATCATCCCAGCTCCCAACCTGCAATAACAAAGGGGCACTGGTAGTTTCTGTTTGGTTTTCATTTAGTGATGACCCAAGCCAGGAGCAGGAGGGAGGGATAAAGGACTTACTTATTCTGATGGAGCTAGCTTCTGTGTTCGCCTCTTCGGATCTGAAACCCTGCCCCGTGTAAGTTCCCAGGCCCAGGAGGACTGTGTGTGCAAGAAGATGTTGGCAGCCTCAGGATCGGTACTTTGCTCTTGGAGAGGGTCTTGTCTTGATTCTGAAAACACACACGAATGATAGCAGGAACCTTAGGGCCTCAAACCATCTCCCTCTGTGATGCACGCACCAGACACACACCCTGTGATATTTGGAGTTTCAAGTGCATTGATTATGTGGAGTATTATTCAGCCATCACCGGACTCTGCAGTTACGGAATTAGTACTAACAGCAGCGTGGCCAGTCTCTACTTCCCAGATGAGGTAACAGATGTGAACAGTGTAAGTTAATTACAGCCTTGACTTGAGTCTGTGTGCCTCTATGTGCTCATAGGATTGCCTCTGATTATTGCTGTCTGTCATTCGAGACATCAGGGCTGTATGCTCGACACACAGGCAAGCCTGAATCACAGCTTCTTTGCAGAATGGGTCTACAGCTCCTGATAGCTGCCCACTTTCGGAAGTAAAGAGACGATGTGCTGTCTGTGGTTTCCGGTGCTTGTGGTCGTGCCCCGATGCAGCTGAGTAAGCACCGGTGCCTGGGCCCTAAGGCACCGTACACTGTGGAGTCACACCATGTGGAAGGCTCAGTCCTAAGACACCGTATACTGTGCTCCACACCGTGTGATCTACAAGTTTAAGCATCTGACAGGTGTTTATTTGCTCCAGAGCAGAAGACTGAATTTAAAGTCTCTCTGGAAGGACCACCCAGATCTCCTCTTTTCTGGAGTTCATTTGCAGAGTAGCCATTGCAGGGGATGTCGGCCAGGGGGCAGTGAATCTGGCTTCCCTCCAGGCCTTTCAAGCAGGAAGTACTTTGACAAGAGTTTAACCAGTCCGTTCTAATTTCCTTGTGCTAAAAGAGACGTGAAACCTGCAATGGGCAAGAATCAGTGAGGGGGGCATCCAAGGAGGATGGGTCACCTCTGCATGGGCCTTGCAGGAGGACTGAATGAGGGAATGAGCATATGGAGGGGTGAGCGATGGGAGCACCTCTGAGGGTGGTGGTGACATCAGGCTGTATGTGAGTGCTGTCTGTGGGATCCAACTGCTGATTGAGCGCAGTGAGTCACTTGGCTAGCATAAGTTAGTTGGAGAAGCAGCCTAGAGACAGCAGTGTCTGTGGAAAAATGTGGGCAGCTTGCCGTGCTTTAAGTCATTTGAGTGGTGTGGTGACGGAGGAGAGCCAGCAGCAGGGGCCCAGAAGACCATGAGACAGACATACCTGGTGACCGCCGAGTTTAGGGGGTATACATAGCTTGTAATATAAGTAAATAAATAATATATCAGGTACCCTCCCACCCTGGAGGCATTTGTAATGTCTGTTTGGTTGTCACCACTGAGGAGGAGGTATTTTTGGCATCTATTAGTGGAGACCAAGGATGCTATTAACAGTCTGTAGTGTCCCAAAAGTCCCCAAGCAAAGAACTGTCAATGTGTCTGCAGTAGCCAGAAGAAATCAAGTTGGTTCTGAGTTCAAAACCAGTCAAGACTGCATCATAAGACTTCACCTCAAACCCTAAGGACAAAAACAACAGTGACAGAACCAAGTTAAAATAAATGTAACCACCACCAGCACCACCAACACCACCACCACCACCACCAACAACACTACCCAGGCTTGGTGACTGTTCCCCTCAGCAAATCCTGCCCACTTCCATTTATATCTACCAGCTGCACTATCCGCATCTGAGATGCATGATCTCCTTACCGAGAGGCTAACACGGTGTGCCGTGGGAGAGCTTAGCCACAGTCACACTAACTGCCTGTGGAGGGCCCCACTCTTTATCTCATGCCAGCTCCCTGCGGGTCCATCCGACCTTCGGAAAACGGGGAAAGCATCACACTGCCCGAGACTGGTTAGTTCGTATCCAGTCCTTCGGTGAAGCCAGCCCAGGGCCTTGTCCACTCAAAGCAATTAGTGGACGTTAATTGCAACTAGCTGTGGCTGTTGAGGCCCCGAACACTCCGTTCTCAAGTTTAGCAGCTAAGTCCTATGAACTTCCAGGCCTCTTTTCTGTTGGAGAGTCTCCTAGGAGAAAAGTCAGAGCTCCTTTAGTTTTCCTGTCTCACTCTGCCTCCCTGAGACTCCAGCAGTTTCTCTTGTTTATGGCCTTCCGTTGCCACTGGAAACACTTCTTAGCCATCCATTCTGTCATCCCTGTTCACCTCCAAACACTTGCTGTGGGCTTCTGTGGGCTCCGGGGGGGGGAGGGGTGTCGAAACATGTTCTGTCTCTTCCACTTCTTGAGAAACACTACGTGGTGGTACTGACCCAGCCCTCACTGGGGTAATGAGGCAGGCGGGTGTGCACAGTTCCGAGAGCTGGATTGAACACTATGGTGAGAACATGCAGGTTCTAGGGTAAGCAGGGGGACAAAAGGCTCATTGTGCGTGCCAGAAAGGGAAGGGACAGCGTGGAGGAGGGCTACATTTTTAACTGGCTTCAAAAAGCACAGGAGGTGACCAGATGGACTGGTGAACCTCGAGGGGATTCTTTCTCCACCTTTTAGCCATGAAAGGGCAGTGGGATCCGCACAGCTTCCCATGGTGGTCACCTCCTGGAATTAATGGAGAAATACCCAGCTCCCTGGACGCCGAGGCCGCACCTCCTGGGTCTCACTCAGCCCTGTCACACCCATGTCTACTGCTCTGAGGTCTGAGCAGAAGTTCTCTTCCTCAGCCCATGGTGAGGTGAGCTCTGCTGTCACTGTTCCCATGTGGACAACATCCTCACTCAGGTGCCAGTTGGAATGTCAATGGCTACCTTCCCCAGGAAATGCTTTCACAGAGCTTGGGGTAGACTGAAAGCAGGGTGGGGTCCCTTGCTTTTGTGTTTCTTACCACACTGTAATTTGGTGGCTGATGAAGAAGGATGCTGAGTTGAGTCTCTAGCCCTCTTTCGCTTCTTGAGGCCATGCACAGTATTTGGAAAATAGACCCGTGTCTTGGTGCCACCCTTTCTACACAGATGTCGTTAGTGAGTAAGAACATAATAGATGCTAAATTAACCGTGAGTTGACAAACAGTATAGGGGCTTGATACATTTCTCAGAAGCACATTTGCCCTGCCCTAAGAATGTGTGTTTAAAACTAGAAGTGTTGCTTAGCAGTGAACAGGCTCAGGGTGAGCAAGGCCCTGGGCTCAATACTCTTAGCACAAAAAAAAAAAAAAAAAAAAAAAAAAGAAAGAAAGAAAGAAAGAAAGAAAAAGTAACTGAATCCTTCAGAGGCCCACCAGCATTCAGCTTTTAGCGATCTTCCTAAACACATAGATTTCCATGGTGCAGAGGGAATATTAAAGTTCAAAGCGACCTAGGAATCAGGTTGAAGATGGTAAGTGATCAGCTCTTATGGGAATGAGAACATTTCTTGGATTGAGGCAGAAATGTCTGAAATCTAGCTCTTTAACCCTGTCTGGGTGAAGCGGTATAGGGGTTTCACAGAACAGCCTGGGGTAGGGTCCTCTGGGATGACGCTGATGTGATCACGAAGGTCACATCTTACTGCAGTGGCTGGATTCCATGACAACACATCTGCTTTTGATTGAGGCTGGGTCTGAGCGCAAGGCTTAGGGTACAACGCCCCCCGAAGGAAGAGATGCTAAGCCCGTCTGCGAGTCTGGATGCTCCCGGTGCGACAGCAGCCGAGCCTGTAGCTCTGGGCAGACACGGAAGCTTTGGGGCCTGAGCTTGTTCTCCCAGGTCTCACATGTGACGCCTTTTGCAGCCTGCTCAGGCTCCATCAGGATCAATGAGGTGGAGTAACTGGGGCAGCTGGAAGCTGGAGATGGCCTTCTCAGATGGGAGACACCAAAGGCATTCAGATGGAAAATTCTAGAATCCTATTAATCCCACTCTGGTCCTCATGTGGCCTCAGGAGCCTCCATTTCTAGTTTATTAGGGAGGTCTATGGAGACCCTGCACGCAGACATTGAACACTGTGTTGAGAACGACCTGGTGCAGCACACTGAGCGATTATTTTCCAGTCCGACTCTGGCTTCTTGCACGTGGTGAGACAGAATGACCCTTAATGCTTTCTTTTCTACAAGAAAGAAGGAAGGGGGGGAAAAAGCCACCTGGGAGTGTGTTTAGAATAGAGGAAGCTGTGCTGGTGTGAGCAGTCTTTGCTTCCTGCAGGGCACAGATGTGAGGCCCCCGAGCCTCTTCCAACAAGTGCACTTGAATCCTGGCAGGCATGAGCCAGGGCCGCGGTCACGTGAGCAGAGGCAGGGAAAGCTGCAAAAACATACATGGCAGAACAGGCAGAGGGGGGGAGGTCGGCCTGGGACAGAGATTCCTCAGAACACTGCAGAGCGCTGGGCTATGTAAACAAGAGATCAAAACAAGGGTCTGCTTGGCCTTCCACATGATAAATGTTTGTCCTGTGTGTGCAACAGGGTCGGACCCACCGCCATCTTTTTGTAGTCTGAGTTTTATGAGGACACTGGAGAAAACTCACTGGTGAGGGTTTCAAGTTGGTGAATCTTTCAAGTTGGTGTGTCTTCTTGGTGGCTAGACCTACCTTCAAGGGCAGACAGCCCCCTGCCTTTCCAGAACTCAGCCTGTCAGTGTGACACCTCTGGGCCGGAGGACAGGGAGAGTTACCCAGATGACTTTCATCATTTTAAGGCAGCTTGGGGCCCCTCCCCCACAGCGTGGGAAGAAGTGACTCCTTGTCTAAACTGTGCCCCTCTTGTCCCCAGACCACCGAGGGCTTGTCCGTGAGCTCTGCAAAGGAAAGTTAATGAGAAGAAAAACAGTTTGGCCAGGTGTGCTGGGCTCTTAAAATACAAGAAAGTTTCAGCCACTGTTCCTGTCCTGTTTGCTGCTGACCAGGGAGACCAAAACCTCTTCATCTGTGCCTGCCTAGCTCGGCCCTGCACAGCCCTGTCCCAGAAGTCTCCAGCAGGAAGTGAGGCCGGAGACTTCCTGCATTTGGCTGTTTTGGGTCCTAGCGTCAGGTGAGATTGATTACAGTCAATTTCTCTGGACAGACAGACAGATAAACAAACACTACACAAACAATGGGGTCCAGTGAGATGGCTCAGCTGGTAAGGGTGCTCTATGCCAAGCCTGAGGGCCAGAGTTCAATCCCTGGCACCCGCATGATGGAAGAAGAGAAATGGCCCCTGCAAGTTGTCCTCTGACTTTCAGACACACTCGGTGATAATGCTAAACAACAAAGTCAGACAGCGGGTTGGCACCTCTGTAAGATGCAGCCGGTTTCCTTTCACTATAAAGACTGAAAATCTTACCATCTCTCCTTGACCGTTTGTCATTCTGTCTTTTCTGTCACAAGTGCCAAATGTGTCCCAACTCATGTTTTTGATTCCATAATCTAAGTGTCATCAATAAAGACTTTGAGCTAAGATTTAGATTTCCTGATCCTGTTGTCTGGTACCCATGCTGCAATCTGGGCAGACAGAATGTGATCGATGACCTTTAACCTCAGAGAAAGAGACTAAGGGAGTGAACACAGAGGACAGTCCTGAGCCTAGAGGACAACGCTGCCTTCCAGCTGTGCAGAGGAGATGCCACTCAAGTAGTGCAGGAGTTCCAGAGGTGCATGCATGTGTGTATGTGTGCATGCGTGCATGCATGTGGGTATGTGTGTCTGTGTATGTGTTTGTATGTGTGCACGTGTGTTTCTGAGCATGTGTGTATGAGTGTGTGCCTGCATGCAGGTGTGTGTGTGTGTATGTGTATGTGCCTGTGTGCCATGCCTGTGTGTGTGCATGTGTTTGTGTGCATGTGTGCACGAATATGTGTGCATATGTTTGTGTGTGTATGTGTGTGTGTATGTGTGTGTGCACGCACATGTGAAGGAATGCATAGCAGAGCTCAGACATAATGGTGTCCTTACAGCCCACAGGTTTTAAGGATGGCTTTTATGTATCAAGTTTTCTTTCTGTTGCCATGATAAAACACTCTAACCAAAAGCAACCCAGGGAAAGAAGGGGTTTATTTTGTCTTACAGATTTCTGTCCATTCTCAAAAAAATCAAGTGAGAGCTCAAGAAGGACCTTGAAACAGAAGCCATGAAGAGTGTGGTCCACCGATTCCTAAGCCCACGCTTAGCTTTCTTATACGGTCTAGGACCACTTGCCTAGGGATGGTGTCAACCCTCAGCATCAAATAATAATCAAGATAATCTCCCCATGACATCTCCATAGGCCATCTGACCAAGGCACTTCTTCAACCAGGACATGTCTATCATATGACTCTGGGCGTGTGGTTCTC
Source organism: Mus pahari (assembly GCF_900095145.1). Taxonomy (NCBI): domain Eukaryota; kingdom Metazoa; phylum Chordata; class Mammalia; order Rodentia; family Muridae; genus Mus; species Mus pahari. Next base: position 133,031,240 of record NC_034591.1, on the reverse strand, counting down.
AACCTTCCTAATGCTTCAAACTTTTAATCCAGTTATTCATGTTGTGGTGGCCCCCAACCACAAAGATTATTTTTGTTGCCACTTCATAGCTCTAATTTTGCTACTGTTATAAGTCATAATGTAATGTAAATATCTGATATGCAGGATTCAAAAGGGTCTTGACCCACAGGTTGAGAACCACTGCTCTAGGCTGTCAATTGATAACTAAAGCTAATTAGGAATTCGTGGTTGGCACTCCTGGTAGATTTAGTGCCTGGGTATCCTCTAGGCCTTTAGCTCTGAACTCCTTCCAACCTTTCCTGATTTCCCGTGTTGTCCCGTTAGGAGCCCCTGGGACCAGAAGCCTTAGCATAGAGCCTGACACTCAGGGCTGAGCCAAAGGATTCAATAGACCTCAGAGCCCAGCTGGAAAGGGACTTGGTTGATGGCTCCCCCTGGTTGGGACACCTCTCTTCTGTACTCAGTTTCATCCCCACTATCTTGGAGATACCCATTTCTCTGCGTGGTTGTAATGACCTAAATAAATAAAACAATATACTTGACAAGTGTTTGGAAAGTAGCAAACGCTTTCCCAGGGTGGGTCCTCTCGACAGCAGCAGACATGCATAGATGAAATCAATGCATCCCTGAAGGAGCACATCTGAATAGATGTCTGGGGGTGGGGCTGAAGGCGCTCATCAACACTGGTCCTCCCCTGTCATCCCTTTCTCCCAGATGTTTTAATGCAATGCCACCTTTGTGCCCTGTGCTGTGTCCAAGGGATACAAACATGAAGGAGGGACACGATGCCTAGGTTCCAAGGTTTTATCACTCTCTTAGTTTGTTTCTTCCCAGAAAGCAGAAGACTTGGGTATCACTGTTCCAGAGCTGTAATTGCCTGACTGTGCACATCAATAATTCTTTCATGTAAGCCCTGACTCCAGTACCTCAGAAAGAAGCCTTTACAGCGATGGTCAAATTTGAAGAGGTCCTAAGGGTAGGCTCTTCTTCCGTGTGACTATCCCTCTTCCAGAGGGGGAGGTCAGGACATAGAGGCATAGAAGGCAGATGTAGGAAGAAGCAAAGGACAGAGGCACAGGAGAAGCCGGTTCTTCTGACATCTTTAACTTGAACTGTCATCCTCCAAGACTGTGGGATAGCACATGTCTTCTGCTCATCATGTGATACTTGCTATGACAGCTAAACTGACTTACGCAAGGCTGCGCACTCCTCTGGGCCTGGCTCTGTACCAGTCTCTGTGTGTGTAAATGGGAGCAGTCTTGCTCACAGTAGGACAGGTGGGATGCAATTGCAGAGCAGAGTGTTTGATGAAAAGATTTGTGGGGAGGTAAGCTACCTTTGTATGTGGGCATGCACGCGTGCGTGCGTGTGTGTGTGTGTGTGTGTGTGTGTGTGTGTGTGTGTGTGAAAGTAATAAGTTGTTCTTAAACACTTTCTGCAAGGGCTGATGTGACTGCGTGAGCCTGGACTCATAAGGAACTATGGTGACAGCTTATCAATGACACCTAAGGTTCAACCGGCTAAGAGGTGTGCTCATCAGGGCTCAGGAACAAGAAGAACAGATTCCGGAGGCCTGTTCCTCTCTCCCTACCCTTCTTGTCTTAGTTCGGGTTTTATTGCTGTGAAGAGGCAACAACCATAGTAGCTCTTATAAAAGAAACCCACCCTTTAATTGGGTGTGGTTTACAGTTCAGAGGTTTAGTCCATTGTCATTACAGTAGTGTGCAGGCATACATGGTACTTGACGGGCTCTACCTGATTCGGAGAGTTCTACATCTGGGTCTGCCTGTAGCGGGAAAAGAACTGTGAGCCATTCACTGAGCATCTGAGACCCGAAAGCCTACCCACTGTGACACACCTCTTCCAACAAGGCCATACCTACTCCAACAAGGCCACACCCACAGCGCCCCTTCCTATGGGTCAAGCATACAAACCCATGCGTCTATTGGGTGTGCTCCTATTCAAACCATGACGCTTCCTATGTGGGAAACAGAGTAGGAGCAAGAAGCTCGCTCTGAGATTGATGGACACAGGTGAAGGGTGGATGGGGCCACCCGCCTCAGTCTGTTTGATCAAACAGAAGCCAATGCAGGGGGGCAATAGGGACAGGAATAGGTCACAAAGCAGACTGATGCTGAGAGCCAGGAGGTCTCTGGGTTTGGCAATAAGGCTGGACCCTAGTGTCAGAGGAGCCCAAGAAGTAGGGAAAACTCATTCAAGTGGAGCCCGAGGACACCAGCTACTTCTGCCACTTCTGACTGTTTCTGGCATTCCACGAAAGCTACACTACCTCCGAGCCAGGGAGCCCAGGGCATGTCCCTTCTAAACAAAGGTCACTCATTTCTTTAATTTAAACAGAAGGGATTTTGTTTCTGGCTTTCTTCTGAGGCGCTGGTGACTGGGTGGTACTGCAGCTGCCGTGTCTTCAGGATTAACAGAAGAATTTTGGTTAGGAACCTGAGAGCCACACGAAGATTGTGGTTTCCAAGTTGGAGGGCTTGGAAAGGGGAGCATCATACTCTGAGTTCTTGAGGTTTCCAGTGTTCAAGGCACCCATCTGCTCACCCAGAGCTGGAAGCCCATTACAATGCACCCCTTGTTATGCTTAGAATTTAAGATGATATTTTTTTCTATTTTAGTTAATGGCCTGAGAATGAGATTTTGGTTGTTGGCAATAAATTGCATATTCGGGGATATTGGTGCAGAGGGACTCTAATTCAGTCTTTTTATAGTATCCTTTCCCCCCTCTGGTCTGGAGAATTCTTTTAAGGTGGTGGGGGTGATTAATGACCCCATGTGCCTGTGTGCACACAGGGCCCACGTGTCCTCAAAATGGGGAGGCCAGGGATCCTGGAGACCACGCCCATGGCAGAGGAGGGAATTGAAACACTATGTTCTCTGCCAAGTTCCACCCCAGCACAAACAGGGATGAATAGATTAGTGATGGAATGTGCTCCAGGCTGTCCTCAGATGTACAAGTCCAGCATCCTTCCTCTTGGCTCAAAAGTATAAAGGAGACAGGAGGCATAGGAAAAAAATCCTTCTCCTCCTCCTCTTCTTCCTCTTCCACGTCTTCATCTTCTTCCTCCTCTCCTGTTTCTTTTACTTTGAAATTAAAATGCCTGCTGTTTAAGCAATGGATCAGACACTAGATGGCAGGGGACGGAAGCTATGTGACAGTCACTCCTCATCACTATGGCAAAATGCCTGAGGAAGTGAAGGAACCTGCAGGAAGAAAGAAAGATTTTGGCTCACACACTCAGAGGTTTCCATTTGTGTTCAGGCCGCAGGGCTAATGGCCCTGTGGTATCTCCTCAGGACAAACAGGAAGCAGAGAAAGCAAAAGGAAGATATGTAGGCTCTACTTCTTAACAGTTCACTCAACTATGAACTCATCAACAAACTGATCTACTGGTAGAATTATCATAGTCGTGACTCGGTACCTCAGTGTGCCACTAACTGGGAACCAAGGTTTCAGTACAGAAGGCTTTTGAAGATATACCTTATATCTAAATCAAAATAAGAGGGAACTCTTGTTGGGTGCTCCCGCACTGCCAAGCAGAAAGGTAAGGTCTTCCAGCCCACACTGGAAAGAGCCACAGTGTGATGAAGCTTGTGACACAGACACCACATGTCTAGAGGGTCTAGAAAACATCACATGTCGACAAGGTCTAGAAGATATCACATATCTATAAGGTCTAGAAGACATCACATGTCTACAAGGTCTAGAAGTTATGAGACCCGACTCAGCTTAGAAGACAGAACAGGAGCCATGAGTAAAACAGAGTAGAGGGTGGTCTAGATAGAATAGCTTTTACATGTCCAGTGTGAGTTTCAATTCACTTCTACTGAAAATGAGGCTATGGGGGTGTTTTTAAGCAGGAGATAGGACAGACACTTGAGAGTTGTACACACCCTGTGGCAGGAGTGTGTAGGGTAGAGAAGAGTATGGAGATTCACACATTAACTAAGACAGTCGGCAGAGGGAGAGTGGAAACCCATCTGACCTTAGTCTACATGTAACAAAACAGAGTAACTGCAGGCTTGTGAAATCTCCCAGAGAAGGCTGATGTAAGTAAATGGCTTAGGAGAGCTGTTTGTCTTTATTCCACATTGGAAGACCAAAGAAATTAGGTTTGGATGTCAGCAGCAGCAGTAGCAACAACAGCAGCTGCAGCAGCAGCAGCAACAGCAGCAGCAACAACAACAACAATAACAACAACAATTCAATAGATGCATTTGCCAGCAAAGAGAGAAGGCAGGTAGGCAAACAATATCTTTCACCTCTGACTTTCTTATATTTGGGAGAGTGCCACAAGGTAGTGCCCAGTCTGGGAGAAGTTTCCCTTCCCCAACCCCAGTCAGTCAGTCCAGGAACTACCCTTACATTTCTGGCTAGAGATACGTCTGTCAGTTGATTTTAGATCTAATGAAGTTGACAACCAAGATTGACTATCACATTTCTGGATTAGTTACTTGATGGTGACAAAAAAAAACCTGACAAAGTAACTTAAGGAAGAAGGTTTTGGGGTGCTTCCAGTGCTAGGGTTCAGTCCATCATCACAGAGAAGTCATGGAAGCAGGATTCAAAGGCAGCTGCTCATATCGCATCCACAGTCAAGAAGCAGGTAGAAATGAATAGAGCCCCTTTTTATTCAGTCCAGGGCCTCACCTTAGAACACAGTGCTACCCATTTGAAGGTGACTCTTCCCATGTCAGTTAGCTCTGTGTAGCTAGTCCCTCACAGGTATGCCTGGGTCAGTCAATATCCTGACTAGTTGACGACAAGTTATTATTAACCACAACATGGTAGAGATCCTTTAACCACAAAAGGCTTTCCACTTTCAAGAGCGGAGCCCTTTCCTGAGATGATCCTACTACTGCCTTCTAACAAGGCCATCACAATTCCTTACTACATTCTTTTTTTTTTTTTCTTTTTTGCTTAATGCATCCTTATGTCCACAGATAAAAGTAACTCTCAATCCTCATCAAAACTTCTCTTTGCAGATGACAGAGATCATCACAGAAAAGCACAATTGGTCAAAATATAGAGAATAACTTATTTTTGGGTGCTCAGCCCCAACACATACACCTACAATACAACTCCCGTACCTGAGGTGTAGGGACCGCTACGGGACAGAGGAGAGGAGAGATTGTAAGAGCCAGAGAACAGGGAGTCTGCTGTGTGGTTGTTTGAGACTGAGTGAGATTGCGCCTCCTAAAAGTGACAGGGATGCTACGTTCATGATCCATCAACAATGTCTCTCAAACAAGACCTCAACAGTAGAAACACCAGTAGACATGCTAACATGGAGGGGAAAATCTCAAGGAGTCCCATCCTAGACACAGAACTACAGGCAACTGACGACTTCTGAGAGGGAGCGTGAATCTTTCCTAGGGATGAGTCCCGTAATTGGTTATCCAATCTAAGTGGTCTGCTCTGAAATAATATACAAGTAAACAACACAAAATTTATTCAGTGGGTTGTATTTATGTACTTATATTTATGCATAGGTGTGTGTGTGTGTGTGTGTGTTGTGTGTGTGTGTGTAAAACAATAAAAAGAAAAGAAAAAGAAGCAGGAATCTGAGAAGGATAAGAAGCAGGTGGAGGAGGGAGGGTTAGGGACACAAGTGGAGTTGGAGGGAGGACAGGAAAGGGAGAAATGATGTAATGTTTTAATTAAAATAAAAATATTGAAAGGGGAGATTTTTATGTTTAGATCCCATTTTCCTTGGCGTAGACTTGAATAAAATACTGTGCTATGGCAGAAGACAAAGGCGACTTGGGCCCTGTCTTCTTCTCCTTGGCAAAAGGCCAGCTAACCCACCTCACAGCTAAATTCACGTGTGTTCTAGCTGTGCCCATAGTGGGGAGAAAAATACCCCCCCATTCTTTGGCAAAACTAGAAATAAAATATGTTTTAATGTATTAATTTCTGTTCCTTTTCTTTTTTATTGAATATTTTCTTTATTTACATTTCAAACGTTTTCCCCTTTCCAGGACTCTCCTCCCCGCTTCGATAATATCTGTTTCTTTATTCACTTGGGCTACAGAGAAAATAATATGAAAGGATCATATATCCGAGTGCCCAGTAAATATAGATCATGCCTTTTCCTGTGAACATAGATACAGTAAAATTTAATTGATAAATTAGACAAAACAAGAAATTAACACAAGTAAAAAATAAAGCCAAATCGTTTTGTTGTTCTCTCTCTCTCTCTCTCTCTCTCTCTCTCTCTCTCTCTCTCTCTCTCTCTCTCTCCTGGGGAAAGAGGGAATGTCAACTGAGAAACTGCTTCCATCAGATTTGCCTGTAGACAGATATGATATGTGGGACATTTTCTTAGTTGATGAGAGCTATGTGAGGGCCCAGATCACTGAGGCCGGCGCCATCCATGGGCAGGTCCTAGATTGTATAAGAAAGAAAGTTGAAAGAGCCATTGATAGCAAGCCAATAAGCATCGTTCCTCTGCATCTTCAGCCTGAGTCCACACCTTGACCTCTTGCCCTGGCTTCTGGTGATGACAGACTCTAGCCTGTGAGCCAGACTCCTTTTCCCATAAGTTGTTTTCGGTCAATGTTTTATCATAACAATCAAAAGCAAACTAGAATAATTATTATAAAAGTTATACAAATGCACTTTTTTCTTGAATTTTAAGTTTTAAAAACATTTATTTATTTATTTTGGAGGGGAGAACACAGCCCATAGTGCATGAGTGGAAACCAGAGAACAGTTTGTGGGAGTTAGTTCTTGCCCTCTATTGTGTGTGGGCTCTGGGGATAAGGCAAAAGTTGTCAAGCACTTTTGCAATCTCTCTCTCTCTCTCTCTCTCTCTCTCTCTCTCTCTCTCTCTCTCTCTCTCTCTAACACACACACACACACACTAAATCAATCAATTGATCAATGATTAAATGAGTAAATGTGAGTAAATGTGTTTTCTTACATTCTTACTTCCTTGTGTGTGCTTATATGTGGGCATACATGCCATGACACATACATGGAGGTCTGAAGATAATTTGAGGGAGTTGGTTCCCTCCTCCTTTGTGAACCCTGGGTATTGAACTCGGATCATCAGCCGTGGCACTAACCTACTTTTATGCTAAGACAACTCCATGGTCCCAGAAACTGTGATTTAAGAACGAGATTAGGAGAGTAAGGTCTAATGGGGATGGCCTGTCCCTTGTCATCAACTTTGTGCCCACTCGTGTTATAAGGGAGTAGTAGTGGTGGGGAAGGGGAGGGAAAGCGCCTTGTGAGGGAGAAGCCATTTCTGTTGTGTCTTCAAATGGAAAGTGCTGTACTTAAAGAGGGCAGGCAGAGGCTGCACAGCGTGGCAGAGGCTGTTTAGGAAAAGATTCTTTTCTCCTGGTAAACCCTGGCTGCTTTTGTAGTAGTTTTACTTTGATTTCCTTTAATACTTTTCATCTTTATGTTATATGATTTAGGGCTCAAAGAATGGGACCTGAGTTATGTGTGGTCCAGGGCGGAGACTTGACTTTCTCAATTTATAATCCAAGAGGATCATAAAATTACTATCCAGCAGGAGGCCTTCTAGTAAAGAACAAAGATGCAATACCGTTTCCTCCCTCTGAGTTCATCCAGATGGGCCTGGCAGTTACCTGGACAGGAAAATACCCCCAGGGAGCTGCTGCCAGGACCTCAGGAATGCCCTAAGCCTAGCCGTAAACTGCGGGTGCGCACAAGGGTTTCTCTGGCCACTGCGAACCCTCACCTTTGAGGGTGTTCTCCTAGGCAATGGTCTCTTGGGTCACTGTCTTCTCTCTGGGTGGTGTCTCAAATTGCTTGGGAATAAACCTTCCATTCCTTCCACTCTGAGCTCTGTATCTCGTATTTATTCTTTCAGTGCAGGTCACAGCTCTAGAGAGCTGAAGGGAAGCCGGGGCGAAAGCCAGGTGGCAGCATTTTGGTGACACTGATGAGAAAAGCAATTCAGAGAGGCTTGGAACCACCAAAGTCTGCATGAAATGCTTTCCCCAGAAATTCAGCCTTAACAAATGATGGTGCTTATTCCTGTCTCCAACTGAGACAGGAGAATAGGATGGACACGAACGGACACACACACATAGAGGGGGGGAAGGGGAGAGAAACACACACACACACACACACACACACACACACACACACACACACACACACACACTTTGGTTTTAATCAAGATAGGATTTCTCTGTGTAGCTCTGCCTGTCCTGCCTCTCACTCTGTAGGTCAGGCTGGCCTTGAACTCAGAGACCCGCCTATCTTTGCCTCTCAAGTGCTGGGATTAAAGATGCACACCACCATAACCCATTTCTAAAGAAGACGTGTTCTGGGCACCTGGGAAGAAAGGGCTAGAGGATCCCCGTGCAGCTGCGACATCTCTTCAGACTGGGGCTTCACATCCTCCCACTGCAGCTGACGACAGTTACTTTTAAACCTCTACTCGGCGAAGCAGCGTCATGACTATTTAGACCTTGTTTTGGACTCTTGAGACAGCCTGACCCGAGGTAAGATGCTCCCCAGTCGGCACTCTTCAGTTTTGTCAGCTTCTTTGAGCTGACAGGTTACTTTTGAATTGTTTCAATACCTGCCGCTTAGAGAAGGGTTTTTATCTCCCAGAGTTCTTGTGAGGCACAGAGGTTCCATTGAACTAATTGGGTTGTTATGGACACAGTAGCGAGCAGTCACGGTCCATTCAAGGAAAACTCGTTCCTTCTGGCTAAGGAGGTGAAGTTTATGGTCTGGTTAGAGACATTCCAGTTGGGCGGGGTCAGAGGCTAGCTAAAGGATATCCCCTCAAGAAGGCAAGCCTTCTTAGGCAGGCAGGTTGACCTTAAGCTACTCTAAAGGGATGGGCAGAGTAATTGTCCTTTAATGAGATGGGCTTCTCTTCTCTCCCAGAATTCCCACTCCCCTATCACAGGCACACAGCTTCCCAAGCCTGCTTAGTTTTCTGAGTTACTCAAAAGTTGTAACTTTTGCTCTGTAATTTTTCTGTTCTAAAAGTGCATTCCCCAGCACACCGGGCATCCTTACTCTTTCTCTGAAGCCCCTCCCTCTTAGCCATGCGATGCCTGCCATGTGGCGCCCTTGGGCTGCCTTAACTCACAGCCTTCTCCTCTTTCCTTTTCTCCATTCCTCCTTTCCAGGAAGCTGCCAAGAACTACCACTCGCTAGCCCTGGACTTTTTCTTTTAAACTCAGACAAACTTGTCCCAGAGCTTTGTTTGAGTCTGTTGTTAAATGCTTTTCATAATGAGACCAAGAACCCCAAGAAGGGAACTTGGATTTTTCTTGCGTCATCTGGCAAAGGAAATGGAACACCCCCAAAACTTTAGACAACTTTATGCCATTTGTTTAACAGATCTTATCAGTTTGGCAGCTCCTTTGAGCAAATCTGGAGTTTTAAACTCTATGGGCGTGCGCTCTAGGATAGAGGTTAAGTCCTTGGAGTTCCGTTGAAAGACTAGAAACAGAAAACCAAGGATGCTGAAGAGAACTCTATTATGGCTATGGAAAATACCGTGTGCACACTGTCATGGTCACTTACAGAAACTCCAGCTGACTAGTCCTCTAAAGGTATCATGACTTCTAAAGTAGCATGGGCTTAATCTCCTAGAGTTTCTAAAAATAACTGACTGACAAATCTCTTCAGCTCATTTTTACATTTTTTTTTTTTGAGCTTATGTTGCACTAAAAATTGCTATCTCTGGCATGCCAAGTTTAAATGTTTGTGAACATAAATGTATGTTCTGGGTGAATGTGGGTGTTTTGGGAGCTGACGCTGGGACTACATTAATATGTTTGAGCCATGGCCTCTGGTTTTTCCTTTATTCCTCTGAAAAAGCAACTAGCTAATATGGAGGACTTCGACTAGTTACATAAGGCATATCTCATCCAGGCTTAACTAATGGCAACTAATTGAAGTGTTTATTTTAAACTTTGATACTGACTGAGTGGTTTGAGTCCGGTGCTTCCAAATGTTAATACTTAGAAAAAGAAGCTTGTTACAGAATTTATATGAAATAACTGATTTATCAGAGATAACAGATAACTGTTATCTCTGTTTTAAGCGATAACTAATATTTTGGAGAAATAATTATCTAAAATATTTTACCAATAATTCAGTTTAAACAAATATAAAACAACATTAATGGGAGACGTGAAATAAGAGTTATGTTAAGTTACAAAATCCTGGGATGACTAGGGACATGTTGACAAGGATGTTTTCCCAGAACAGATCCTTACAGATTAAATTTTATTCCATTTTTTAAAACAGTCATGGGTAACAAGAAATAAAGGGAATGCATGCTTTTGTTAAATGCCTACAAAACTTCTAAACTTTTTTTGGAGAGAAAATTTAAAATATAAACTTAAAAGATTAGCTTTAGGATCAAACTGTATGGAGAGATTTGTGAATTCTGGGCTTTGGTCTTCATGAAATATGCATGTATCTTTTTAGTGTTGAGATGGGCAATTTTTTTGGTGTTCTTTTCTTTTTTAATTATTATTATTATTTTCTTTATTTACATTTCAAATGCTATCCCGAAAGTTCCCTATTCCCCCCCCCCCCCTCCCTGCTCCCCTACCCACCTACTCCCACTACTTGGCCCAGGCCTTCCCTTGTGCTGGGTCATATAAAGTTTGCAAGACCAAGGGGCCTCTCTTCCCAGTGATGGCTGATTAGGCCATCTTCTGCTACATATGCAGCTAGAGACACAAGCTCAGGGGGTACTGGTTAGTTCATATTATTGTTCCACCTACAGGGTTGCAGCCCCCTTCAATTCCTTGGGTACTTTCTCTAGCTCCTCCATTGGGGACCCTGTGTTCCATCCAATAGCTGGCTGTGAGCATCCACTTTGGTGTTTGCCAGGCACTGGCATAGCCTCACAAGAGGCCGCAATATCAGGGTCCCTTCAGCAGAATCTTGCTGGCATGAGCATTAGTATCTAGGTTTGGTGGCTGATGATGGGATGGATTCCCAGATGGGGTAGTCTCTGGATAGTCCATCCTTTCATCTTAGCTCTAAATTTTGTCTCTGTACCTATATCCTTTCATGAGTATTTTGTTCCTTATTCTAAGGAGGAATGAAGTATCCACACAATGGTCATCCTTCTTGGTTTTCTTGTGTTTTGCATAATGTATCTTGGGTATTCTAAGTTTCTGGGCTAATATCCGCTTATCAGTGAGTGCATATCTAGTGACTTCTTTTGTAATTGGGTTAGAGATGGGCAAATTTTGCTATTGGAGTATTTTCATGTAGATAATACTTTTTCTTATAAATATGTTATGAGAATGGATTTTACTTATTTGGATGCATTTCTATGTAGTACATGCATGTGGGGGAGTGCTAGACTGTATATGTGAGTGTGTACTTAACTTACATGTATTTGTGTGTAGTGTATCATGTATGGGGAGTACTGGGCTGTGTATGTGAGTGTGTACTTATTTATATGTGTTTGTATGAAGTATATACATGTGTATGAGGCATGGTGTATGTGAATGTGAAAGTTGGAGGTTAATTTCAGGTGACTTCCTCTATATCTCTCCACCTTGCATTTTGTGTGTGTGTGTGTTTTAATTTTTTATAATAATTTATTTATTTTTATTCACTTTACATCCTGATTTCAGCCCCCCCACCATCCCAGTCCCACCTTTACAAATCCCTTCCCATTACCCTCTCCTCTTCTCAAAGAAGGGGAGCTCCCCCTTGGGTACTACCCCACCCTGGGACATTTAGTCCCAGCAGGACTGGACACTGAGGCCCAACCAGGCAGGCCAGGTCGGGGAGGGAACAATGGCAGAGAACAGAGGCCAAGATAGCCCTGCTCCACTTCTTAGGGGATGCAATGAAGACCATGCTGCACGTTTACTACAAATGTGTAGGGGGTCTAGGTCCAGCTCCTGCATGCTCTCTGGTTGGCGTAAATGGGAAGAGAAAGGAATTAGGGAACTAACACCCTTCACAATAGCCACAAATAATAAAACATATCTTGGTGTAACTCTAACCAAGCAAGTGAGAGACCTGTAGGACAAGAACTTCAAGTCTCTGAAGAAAGAAATTGAGGAAGATCTCAGAATGGATTAACATAGTGAAAATGGCCATCTTACCAAAAGCAATCTAAAGATTCAATGCAATTCCCACCCAAATGCCAACACAATCCTTTACATACCTTGAAAAAGCATTGTCCAACTTCATATGAAAAAAACAAAAAACTCCGGATAGTTAAAACAACCCTGATCGTCATCCCTGATCTCAAGCTGTATTATAGAGCAAAAGTAATAAAAACTGCATGGTATTGGCAGAGGAACAGACAAGCTGATCAATGGAATCAAATAGAAGATCCTGAAATACACCCACACACCTACAGACACTTGATATTTTTGACAAAGAAGGTAAAACCATAAAATGGAAAAAAGAAAGCATCTTCAACAAACTGTGCTGGACTAACTGGATGTCTGCACGTAGAAGAATGAAAATAGAGCCATATTTATCACGTTGCACAAAGCTCTCTGAACCTGGAGCCCATATTTATTAGATCTTCTGGCTGCCAGCAATCCCAAGCAGCCTACTTGTCTCTGTCTCCCACAACAAAGGTGACAGGCATGCATGTGAGAGGCTGCCTGGCACGTCTGGGTGTTATGATCAAACGTCAGAGTTGTACTACAAATGCTCTTAATTACTGAACCATTTTTTCCTGGTCTTATCAGGCGTTTGACTATGTAGAAAACTCTCTGAATAAAGTCAAGATTCATTAAGTATTTGTTTATATTAAAGTCTTTTAAATGACCACTTAAGCCACCATTTTGAGGCAATCTTCGTACATTTAATAATACCTATGGATCTGTGACTATAAATGTTTAGAGGTGTATGTCTAAAGCTTATACATTACATAAAAGTTTGCAGAATTAAAGACATGTTTAACACAAGCAAAGTGATTGATAAGGGCTCTGTTTTATACAATGTATGTTACATCTGGACTGTCATATAAAATGCCAGTTTCAGTCAGTACCATGGAGGTATAATCCCTGGCATTGGGGTAACCTTGCTATTTGAAGCTCTGTTCTGCATCTCTTAGCCTTGACAAAATAACAATTTTATTACTGTTCATATAAGGTACAGTTGAACAACAGAAATGCCTCTCCTTTTGGTCAATAGCACTGGTTTCTTCTCTAGATTTGAAAGAGTTCTACAGTTCTTATTCTAGTTAGTGCTCTGGACTTCTTATCTCACAGAGCCAACAATCTTGAATTTTATTTCAAAAGCAGAAGCTGGGTTAAGATATAAAGGACTTTATGTTTTTGTCTGTGTAATGATTTGGATTGTTTTTGTCTTCTTTATGTGCTATATGGCTTTACGTCTCTAGTGTATGATATATGCCTTCTAAGACACAAAGCTTAGGGAAATACTTCAGTAAGCTGGTGCCTTCAGATCAGAATTGTTAGTGACTTAACTTCTCCCGGCTCTGTGTTCATGTGTTCTTAATTGTAACATAGATATTTTTAAAAGAAAAGACAATTTAACATGCCCTTATACTGTGCTCTACAAACAGTGTTATCTCAGTAATTAAAAGGAACTTGACATCAGTCACCCAAGGAGTACACCTCTAAACAAGTACTTAATTTTCAAGCTAGTTCTCTGTAAATATTTGCTCTTGTTGGTTGTGTTTTTGTAAAGTTTTACAACCATCATCTGGTAACGTTCTGCAGAAGAATGACTTCTAACAAAAGAACTGGAGTGGCAATTTTGAGATGCTAGGATACCACTCATAGACCAGACAGAATTAAATTCAAGAATGAACTCCATGCAGGCCTAATTTAAGAGCCATCCATTCTGTGATCCTTCTTTTCTTAAAATAAGAGGATTTATTGACACTAATCCATTGACATTTTGTCCTCCCAACATGGAATCTAATCAGGCCACCCAAGGAAGCTCTCATCCCAGCCCTGAGGGACAACTGAAAGCAATCCTCACTTTGAAAGTCCAATGCCTCTTTAGAAAATCCAAAGTCTTTCAACTGTGGAATCTTACAAAAATTAGATATTTTCTTATTCCAAGAGAGAAGAGATAGAGCACATTTACAACCAGATCAATGAAAAATCAAGATGCAACAGTGTAAGGAGGTCTGTTTCTGACATCTGGGACTCAATCATGATCTTCTTGGCTCCAAAGGGCTTGGGTTTCACCATTTCTCTAGCTCTGCCATGCACAGCAAATGCAGAATGCCTGCTAGACTGCCTTCTTCATACAACCCAGGTGCACCTACCTAAGGATGGTACCAGCCACAGTTGGCTGAGACCTTCAACATCAATTAGCAATCAAGAAAGTAGTCCATAAATATGCACATGGTCTGCTCCATTCTTGCCACTGGTTTTGGTGGTCTCCTCATAGTGCCGAAATGTCCTATATCTTGTGTCTCCAGGACAACTGAGGCTGCATCTTCACCAGTGGCTTTTTGGACTTTCTTAGGGGACTCTGATCTTCCTCATGGTGCCAAGCCTCAGATTCTCCCCATGACCCCTTTAATTCTGCAGCTTTTATGTTACCAAAATCAGTATCACCTGGACAACTTATAGACATTACCAAGTTTAGCTCATAGCTTAAGATGCAACCTTGATGCTCTCTGTGGAAGTGCACAGGAACTATATACAAGGAAGGCAGCTTCTGTGCGCTGACACTGAGGGAGCATCTTCCAGAAGATTTCACCGCAATGCCTTCTTATCAATACAAGCTGGGTTTTTAGACCCAGTGCCCCTGCAAAGCACAGGTTAATTCCAAAGATTTTTAATTCAAATATATCACATGAATGTCCCCCATAGAGTCTTTGAGGGACTCTCAAACATCCCTCTGAAACTGTGTTAGGCAGGCCTCTATCGTCTGGGTGTCTCTCCACATTCTTATCTTCCAAGCTCCCACAGAACAGAGCTCATCAATCTCTGAGCACTCAGAAGCTTGTCCAGTTCGATGTCCCAAAAACTTACACCAAACTCACCCAAAAACCAGCAGGGCCAGGTCCATCAGAGCAGTGACACCCTGCTCCTGGTTCTAATTTCTCCCCTAGTTTGCTTTCTGTTGTTGTGATAACACACTGATCCAAAGCAACTTGTAGGAGGAAAGCGTTTCCATGGCTTCCAGGTTACAGTCCATTGTCAAAGGAAATGAAGGCAGGAACCTGGAGGCAGGAACTGAAGCAAAGACTTCAGAGGAACACTGCTTAGTGTCTTAATGTTTGTGCCTCTTCCTAGGGAACTATAGCTGCTTCAGATGACTGACAGGCACCTGTCTTCTCTCAGGAATCCTCTCCATTATAGAAATGCACAGATAGAGGTGAGTCCCATTGCGGGGCAGGCTAAATAAACCTCATCCATCTCTCCTCCTCCTCCAGCCCCCCCCCCACCGGTGTGCCTCTGTGGCTTGAGGGGCTATCGTGATATATAATCCTCAGAGCTGACTCTGCTTACCATGCTCCTGCTCATTTAAAGCCTGTGCCAAAGAGCATATTGCATGGTAGTTCTGTGTGCGCTATGTGCCCAAGGCCAGGCAGCATGTTCGGCATGCGATTCACATCAGTCACACTTGCAAAACCAGCCATCAACACAGCGCTATCATGAACAGTCGCTGACTTGCAGAGGTGAATAGGGTAACTGGGCCACCAGTTTATAGAGTTCAGGTACTTTTTCCCTGTGCAGACGGAGAGGGCTCTGACTTGCCTTTTGCTCCATATCCCAGTTCCTTGAACCCTAGGCAGTCAAACTGGGTGGATATCAAAGGGGGCACGGCTGACTTACAGACTCCAGGGATGCATCCCCCCCAGGCCAAGTGGCATCAGAGAGTCCTGACAGACGCTCTCCAGCTCAGGCATGAGCCAGGTCAGCAAGCCACTCTGCAGCAACTCTCAAGGGAAGACCCTGCTGGTTTGGTGATGAGTCAGAATGGTCTGTTTGTTTTCAGAAGCCAGAAAGCGACTTTTATCTGCCATTCATTCTGCGTAATTCAGCAATGGGCTCATCTCCAACCAGCTAGGTGGCAGTATGCCTGTTTTGAAGCCATACATCTCTGTCATGTACACATATTTCACTATCGTTTTATATTAAGTACCCAAACACCTCTGTGCACACATGCACTGTACTGAAGCGCATTGAGCAAGGGGGAGAGATCAAGACCCGTGATTGATTAGGGGCTGGCCCATACTGGGTGCTCTACATGCTCACAGCAACGCAGGCTCTCAAACTTGAACCAGAAAGCTGTAATCACCCGGGGGCTTGGCAGAGCACAAGAATCTTAAAGACTCCATGTTTCTAGATTAGGAGGAACAAGTTGGGGGTCAGAGGTTGACACAGAGGCTGCCGTTACGGGTCCAGGAAGCCGACCTTGAGAAACCCAGCATTCAATTATTAAGCTGAATTTTGGAAGGAGAACCTGAGGCTCAGAGATGTAAAGTCACACAGCTGGCAACAGAGCAAGGGTGAGGGCCAACAACCTTCTGCAGGCCTACTCAGCGCAGAGTCACCCCATTGTTTTTAAATGTGAAAATGAGGTAGACCACTATGCTGCCACACGTGGTGTGCAGTGCAGTACGAGAGGTCTGACTGGGCAAGATCATTTGAAGCTGTACTGCCGTTATCTTCTGGGTCGCTTTTTCTACCGTAGCCTTTACCTGGTAGCTTACTGGCTGATAAAGCACTATGGGTGTTTGCTCGCTGTCTGTGGGCAGCTGGACAAGCCTGCTGTTCAATGGATGTTCAGGCTGGGTGGATGGAGGCTGGACTGGCTCCTGTCTGTGATGAGCTGAGAGGGGGGTTCCTCGGTCTGGGTGGCCTTTTTAACTCTGTCTGGAGATTGTTTTCCTTTTGGCAGAGGCATAAACAGGGAAGAGTGGGCCACAGGCTTCCTGTAACCCAGCAGGTTACCTGGCCTTGTCTACACAGTGGCTGCAGGACTCCAGAAATGAAAGTGGGACCTTCAGTGGAGAGCAGAGGGCCTGGTACGGAGGTAGGCACCCGCCAACTGTACCCCGCGTTGTTGATTTAAGTGGTAGGCCAGCCAAGATCCACAGTGTAGGCAAAGAAATCCTACCTCTTGATGGTGAATACAGGAAGCGGGAGAATTTGCAGCTGTTCAAAACATGGTGCCTGCTTCGAGTTCTCTAGTACCATTTGACAACCCTCCCCATCACTCTATTTCTTTGCCAGCTCAAAAACTAAAGAGGATAGGTCTGCTGCTTCTCTGAACGTCAGAAAGACAAAAGCATTCCTTAACATTAGTCCGCCATCAGGACTTCACCCCGAGAAATGTGCCTCTCACTTTCCACGAAAAGCTTTTAAAATGATGTCTTCTTGGAACCTTCCGGCTAGAAGCATCAATGTGGAGTTCAAATGGAATATGCAGTTTTCACAGCTGTATCTGTGCTAAATTAAAAAGAACAGAAAAAACAAAGAGAAATGGGTGGCTGGGAGGGGGAGGCAGAGTGCAGCAGAATGTGGGCACTGGGAGAGCGGTCTTCCAAGGCCTGCTGCCTGCTCAGCGACCCCGGGCTTTTCCAGATCGGACTCTTAATTAATCATGGCTGGAGTTCTGCACTTTGACTCTCTGGCTGGTGTTTTATTTTCTTGTTCCAATGCCCACATGAGCATCCTCTGGCAATAAAACATCCAGGGAGAAGTTATAAAAACATGTCATCCTACTTACAGCATATGGCTAATTGATTTTTGAGAATTGCTTAATTGTGTGACTTTAGTTAACCAAACAACAATGCCTGTTTTCACACCCCCAATATTAGCTCATACTATTTCATGACCTGCCCCCGCTGAGACACACTCCATATTTCTGACCATAAATCTGGCCTCTGCCTGGGCTTGCGTCCTTGTTTCAGCTTTGTTGTGATGGTTTTACTGCAGCGGTTGCCTTTTTAAAGAAATTTATGGTGGGCAATAAACATGGAGAAAGGTTTAAGGGAAGAAAGTAGAGGTTTGGGTCGCTTTTTTTGCAAGCTGAATTTTTAAATTTCTTCCTTAAATAAAATAACAAAAGGTAGTTTTCTTCAGTGATTGGCCCTGTGCCAGCCTCTGTAGGTTCCACTTAAATGGATGTGGAAGGACCATGAAGTGTGGCCTTTCTAAACAGAGGATTCCAAAGGCTCTGCCGAGTTACCCTAATTGCCCGGAGTTGGGCGGAATTTTAATGTGGAAAAGGCTATGTGATAGGCGGGTAGGAAGGAGAGGCGAAGCCTTCGAGGAAGAAGTTGAAGGCATTTGAGAAAAGCAGGCAACCACAGTTGGTGGGTATCAGTGGAGCAGAAGCCTGGAAATGTCACCTTAGATTATGATCAAGGTCACAACCACAGAGGGAAGGAAGGTGAGCACACCCCAGCTTGACCTCAGTAGAAGTCGTTGATTGACACAGGGATGGCCTCCTATGATTATCTACAGTGTCAAAGTACAAAATCCCCACAGAAGGTAAATTTGCATATGAGAGTTTAATTACAGCTCCCATCACCTTCTCTGTGACCACTGACTTCATTTTATTGGTGCCACTAGTGTGTATGAGTAAGGAAATGTGTGTGTGTGTGTGTGTGTGTGTGTGTAAGTGTGTGCAGGTGTCTGCATTCACATGTATAGGTGCACACGTGGTGCAATGCGTGTGCATGCCCATGCGGACCACCTTGGATGTCTTCCTCCTCAGGGTCTGTCAGTTTTGTATTTTGACACAAGGTCTCTCACTCTGACCTGGGGCTCACCCATGAGGCTTAGGCTTGGAGCCAGCCAGTTTCAGGGCTCCTCCCATCTCTACCTCCTCTGCATGGAGATCATATGCACACTTGTGTGGTGCCAGATTGGCTTTATTAGGAGCAGACCCAGGGAGAAGACGTCAGTCCTCTAGTCTTCTGTTATGAAATAATCGGAGTTATGGCCCGCAATAGCATGGATCCTTGGCCCCTCACACGGCGGCACACTCACTGTGGTTTGGATAAGGTATGTTCCTTCTGACTTGTGTAGGAACGTAATCCCCAAAGTCTTATGTTAATGGACTTGAGGTTAGAAATATAATCCAGCTATGAGATTAGTGGTAGGGCCTCTGGGAAATGATTAGATTAGACAAGTTCATTAGGAGAAGGACCACAGTTTTTATACCCTGATGGCTTTCTAAGAGGAGGGAAAGAGGCACACATGTTCTCTGGGTCTGGTTATGTGACGCCATCTGTGCACTACCTGGGGACTCAGAAGGCCAACACTGTGCACTTGAACCCACAAGCCCAATAAACATCTTTTCTTTATAAAGTTAGCCTGCTTTGGGTATTTCATTATGCCAATAAGAGTTGACCAGTACAGCAGTGTTCTGCAGTATTTTGTTAATTATTTACAGTCATATCAGAAACCTACACACAGGTACTGTTACCACACTGCCAACTATTTACAATCATACAAGAACACTATACACAGGTACCATTATTACACTATTTCACAGACAAAATTGATTTTGTTAAATGCATCTTTTGTATCCATTAACTCAATGGATGTGGCTTTTCCCCTTTCATTTAATATGGTGGATTAAATGGATTGACTTTTCAGTGTAGCACTAGCCCTGAATCCCTGGGATAACTCACTTGGTATATTTTCTATTACCATATGTTGCTGAACTTTATTTGCTATTATTTTGTTAAGGGCTTTTTTTTTTTCAACAACAAAAGAAGGAAAAGGGTATTCAGGATATGGGCACTTACCTGGACCATGGGAAAGCCATGATTGTGCACAGTTTCTAGCTGCTTGAGCTTTGTCCAGAGCTGGTCCCACAGGGTAACCCCACTGTGTCACTGTGCCAGCGTGGCTGGGCCACATGGAAGAAGAAACACAGAGAAAAAACCCCACAAGAATGAGAAAAGCCAAGCCATTCTTCTGGGGGCATTCCATTCTTAAAAAGACAAATAAACAGTGAAGTCGAAGACCTTGAGTGGTTCTGGGGGCGAGGTCTCAGTCAGGGTACCCACAATGGGTGCCAAGTAAGATCCATAGAAAAAAACAAATACATCTCTTTGTCTACCCTTTGAATATCAAGATAAAAATTCCCAGCAATTTTCATTCAACAGGGGCCATACACCTTGTAGGCCTGTAACCCTTGCCTTGTCTACACAGACTTGCCATAACTATCACCATGAGGGCCAACGGTGTCCCAAGCTACCTGAGACAGGGGGCCAGAGAAACCTGCATTTGCCTCTGGGCAGGCACAATCTCTTCCAAACCAAAAAAAGGCCGCAGTTTTGAACATGATTATGCTAGCATGTGCCTAAACTGGACCTGTGCAGGGCAAACTGGGACATGCAGTTGACTTTCTGGAATGGACCCTGGGTTATTCTGACCTTATGCTGATTCCCCAGTTTGAAAATCCTGCTGGCTCATAGGGATCCTTGGTCACACATTGAACTACACCCTGCTAGCACCTGCCCGTTAGATTTGGCTTGGGAGGTCTCCTGTCAGCTTTAGAACTTTACCTCAAAAGGTTCATTATGTTCCTACGCTATTCCTGGAATGACCCATTTGACACCACCACACAGACACCAGCTGCCTCTTGGGATGTGCCTTACCTTGTTTTTTACTAGTTTGGAAGTCTAGGGGTCTCAGCAAATGGGCTATAGCCCTGACATGCCTCTGTGGTATTTATACCAACTGAATATGAGTGTATTTGATCCATACATCTCTGTCATGTATATATGTCTCACCATTACTTTATATTAGCTCCATCTACACTATGTGCACATGTGCAGTTTACTGGGGTGCATTCAGCAAAGGCGAGAGATCCAGAGCTAGGACCTATTAAGGGGCTGCCCCATCACTAGATGCTTTACAATGATGCTATCAGTTTGTGCTCACAGAAAGGTAGGCTACATGTGCTCTTCTTCCCATCCATTACGCCTCCTCTCTAAGACACCTTAGTCCCTCCCACTACCCATCTCTTAGATCATCTTCATTCCCTTGGAATTTATAACCATCGAGGCCAGACAAAGAAAACCCTAGTTCTTATTCTGCCATTGTCCCTGGCACTGAACCC
Organism: Mus pahari; assembly: GCF_900095145.1. NCBI lineage: Eukaryota > Metazoa > Chordata > Mammalia > Rodentia > Muridae > Mus > Mus pahari. Next base: position 133,010,197 of record NC_034591.1, on the reverse strand, counting down.
AGAACCCTACTTAAGAGATCTCCATAGTCATGATCAACCCCCAACCCCCAATACTAGCCCATCACCACCACACTCACAGCACCCACCTGGGACTATTTGGAGTCCGAACCCTGAGTTGAAACTAAAACTTCAGATCTGGGACCAGTCAGAGTCAAAACCCAGAATCCCAGAGTGGCCAAAGGCTGAAAGCTAAGCATCATTCTGGGGTCCACAACCCATCACATTGGAATAACAGCAGTTGAAGAACTGAACACCACCAAACATAGGGGAGACCTCAGTTTTAGTGATGCCTTGAACATACTTTTAAAAGGCTACTGTAGGATCTTGGCCTCCTTACCAGACTCGCCAGGCTAAACCTCACTTTACCTCTGAGTGTCTGTGGTGCCCTGTGTTTAAGGGGTGAAGTCAAGCAACAGATGAGCAGTAGCTGTGGATTTTCCTCCCTCTTGCCTTCCCTAGGGGTCCCAGTACATCAATTAATTTCACAAGATGAGATCCGAGGCACAGGGCTCCTGGATTTCCAGACAAGCCATGTCACCCCCACTGTGTTCCCTTTCTGCAGCTGGCTTAGTCCCCAGGGACAGAGTTCTCTCTCTACACCAGTCCATGTGAAGGATCTCCAGAGAGGCAGAGGATGGATGCAGACTGCAACACAGCAGATGGGTCTCCTGGATCCATCACCTCTGTATAGAGGAGAGAGCTAATCTGATGTTCTCCTTGCCACTCTGTGTTTAGTCTCCAGGTAGTACAGTGATTAGTCCTAGATCAGTTCAGTGGGTGTGGTGGTCATAGACTAGTAGGCTGGGAAACTCAGAAGGCCTCTTTAGTAGGGTCCTGGATCCAGATCTTTGAAGAGGGGCAGAGTCAGACCTAGGGGTGCCTTGGATCTGGCCAGGATGGCTGTAAGACATTTGCACAGACACGGCCAGCGCTGGTCTGAACTGAACCCCAGTCCAGTGTTCCTGATGGCTGTCCCCAAGGCTGTGTGTATGTTGGAGTCCATGAAACAATTCCAGGACCCAAAGGCTGTCATATCCCAGCACAGCCAGCCCTTGCATGTTTTTCCTTTTGTTTCAAAAATTCAGATTTTCTTCAGCTAAGAAGCACCTAGAGATGTCCGGATCTGATTCCTCTGCTTCATAGGATCCATCAGGCAAAATCAGAAGTGCTCCACTTATATCAAAGACCAGGAAACATGTGTCTGTATGTCTATTTCTATGCTCTCAATTCTGTGTTGCCATGTTAACACCCCTTGATGAGTATCATAGAGAACTAATTACTGCAACTTTCTACAGAGAAGTGAGTCATTTCTATTATTTATTTTCTCATTTAAGGTTAGTTTTAGCTATTTTATATAGACTTCTATGTAAATTATAGGCAGTATTGAGTATACCCATATGGACTATATGAAAATCTTAGAACTTTCACAAATCACATCAGTTTAGAAACTGATACCATTACCATGTTAGGACTTCCAACCAAGGGACTCAGTTCTTATCTTCATTGCGGATCTTTGATTTCTTTCACCAACACTTGGGAGCTTTTCAGGACAAGGTTCCTGTACATATTTTGCTAGGTTTACATTTGGATATTTATTTTTATTTTACTGTAGTTTTCTAAATGGTGTTTCAGTGCATACTCTTGTTATTTTGGAAAAAAACAAACAAACAAACGTTGTGTGGCAAAACCAAATATTTTTGTTCTAAATATTTGTGACTACAGCCTTAGATCTGGATGCTTTCATCCTTGGTAAGAGAAGCTGGTCAAAATGCTGAGAGTACATAGCTTTGGGTCCTCAGTCCTACATGGAGTATCTACATCAGCACTCATCTCTCTCTGCAAAGGCTCAGGGAGCATCAAGGAAGAAGAGGCAGAAGGCGTGCCGGATGATGGGGTGGGATGCTGTGAAACTTTTGGGACATGACTAGGCCGTTGGCCTGAGGAGCTCCTATCAGCTGTTCTTCTGTGTATGTGAAAAGTCAATCAAAATGTCTAGCTTGGATAAGAGAGGGCCCATGAGGCTTCACTCCTACCCGAAGAATAATGGCAGTTAATGGTGGTTAAGTGAGAGAGAGTCATTTTAATTTGAGGTTGTGGCCACTTGTCCTAGATGGATTCTGTGTTGGTGATGAAATACCAACCAAGATAAACTTAGGAAGGGAAGGGTTCATTTAGTTGACAGAGCAGAGTCCATTACAAAGGGGAGCCAAGGCAGGAAGCCAAGGCAGGAACCTGGAGGCCAGAACTAAAGCAGAGGCCATGGGGACGCTGTCTTCTGTCTTGCTTCCCATGGCTTGTTCAGTTTGCTTTTATTCATGTCCCAGGAACTCCTGGCCAGGGTTGGTGAGCGACTTCACCCTGGCAGAGTCCTAAGGTGGCAGAGTATCCCACGAGGAGTAAATGTGCCTTTGTGTCTATGTGGTCCCTGTCCAGCTACTGATCAGGAGAGCCCATCATTGTGACTTAATCAAGTCTGAGATGCCTCTGGTCAGGATGTAGTACCCCATTTCCATGCAGCTGTTACTCAGGTCCGTTCTGTCCTCACATTAGCTGGGGTTTCCTTTATCCTTTCTATTCTTTTATTATATCACTTACTATGTTTCCCAGTTCTGCAAATTTCATTTGGTTTTATTTTCTCATTTTGGTCAGTTTTTTAAAAATATTTCTGTAATATCTATATTCTTATTTGTTTAAGGCTTTTTAGTAGCTAATCGAAGCGTGTTGTAGAACGCTCTCGTAAGGATTCTGCTTGAACAGCTCTGATGCTGTGCCGCCCTTTCTGCTCTCCCTTTCGCACTCCCCTTGCTCTGTTTGGTTACCGGGATAGTAAGTGGTACTTTCATTGAAATCTGGGCATTTTAGATATGCTTCGGGTAGAGTTCCTATTTAAATTATATTTAGTAGGCTCCCTTTCCCATCTGTCTAATGATCGGAGTTGGAACGAGCTCCTTACTGCCAGTCCTGGGATGGGTGCACAGGTTTTCCATTGTTTTGCTCTGTGCATCTGGGTTGGGTTAGGGCTCTCTGTTGCTGTGGGGCAGCATGGATCACTGTTCCCTGGCAAACCAGAAATGAACTTCCTAGCTCCCCATTCAACATCATCACTGCCTGCCCTGACAAGGATGTGGTGAGCTGCTCCTGAGTTTGGCTCGCCTTTTTTTTGTTTTGTTTTGTTTTGTTTTTTTCATTTCTTCTTCTCCAGAATGCTAGCTTTTAATCCCTTCTTTACTCATACTAAAGAGTGCACCCATCCATTGCTAGGCCAGAACTCTGAGCTGCATTCCACAGCAACCCCCATTTAAGAAATATTATTTTTATTAAGGCAGGGTCTTGAACAAATGAATCTCATCCTCCAGTTTCCCAAATGCTGGGATTTTAGGCGCCAGACATGCCTCTGTCATAGGGTTTTATTGCTGTGAAGAGATGCATGGCCATGGAAACGCTTACAAAGAGTAACATTTAATGGAGGCTGGCTGACAGTTTCAGAGTTTTAGTCCCTCATCATCATAGTGTGAAGAATGGCAGCATCCAGGCAGATTAAGTGCTGGGGATGGCTCAGATATGGCTTCCTGGTCACTCATTAGGTAGCTACGACTCCTATCTTCTGTATGACCTGTTGCGTATACCAGGATGGCTCTGCCTCAGGCCTTTGCCATCACTCTTCCTTCAGCTGCAACAGCTTCCTCATTCCCTCTATTCGGTAGCAGTCTCTGAATGGAGCCCATCCTGACCATTTAGCCCATGTCCCAGCTTAAAGATTAGGTCTCATTTCCCTGATCTGCAGGGATCAAAAATGTGAGAATGGGCAGAACATGGGGTACTGCAGATGGGGTACTTGGGAGGACCCCATATTTGGAATAGTCTCATCCCGTTATATTTCGGATCCATCTTCTGGTAAATGGAGGATGCTTATATTCTGATGTTGTTGAGGGCGAGGTACTGTGATTTTCTTGGGCTAGTCTGTTCTAAAATTCCTTCTTACCCCAACACACTTCTCTGTTCAGACTCCTGTGCAGCCAGGTCATGGCACCAGGAAAGCTTCCTGGCACCAGGGTGATGCCCAAGCCAAGCACTATATTCTAGGAAAACTGATAAAACATTTAGGGCAGTTTCAAACTCCTGTTGGTTGGTTAAGCACACAAAGGAAACTCCCCTTTGCTTTTTTTCCTTACCCATTTGTTTGGTTTCTTGGTAGTTTACCCAAGTCCAAGGAGGTGGATTAAGGACTTTGTTTAACAGAGGAGGCCAAGTCTGAATTTATTTGGAAATCTTCATGTTTTGAGAAATGAACCTTCATGTATAAAAGATTTAACATGTGCCAAGATCACAGAAAGTTACAGATTGGGGTCATAGGAAGGGAGAAACACATGGTGTGCATTGTTTCAGGGCATATAGCCCATGGCACAAGCAGGGGTGTCTTTAGAACTGGCTTTCATGGTAACTGAATTAGAGTAGGTAAAGTGTTCTAGGAGCCGCAAACTGGGTTTGTATAAACTGACATGACCATTCCATGGTATGGTTAAGAGGGAGATTTTCTTGGAGAGAGAGGGAGAG
>NC_034591.1:132973229-133005548 GCF_900095145.1 Mus pahari | reverse complement strand
AGAGAGAGAAAGAGAGAGAGAGAGAACAGTCAGAGGGCATCTGGAAGAGTCCAGAACAGAGAGAGAAAGAAGTAGACTGAATGTGGCCAGCTGAATGGACATGGCCAGGCTGTCTGTGAAAGTAGGAAGAATAGTGGGGGGGAGAGAGACTGGAGAAAACAGTGAGAGAAGCTGGAGCAGAGGGGGGGCGGGCAGGCTGGGGATGGGGGCCTGTGAGCTACAGGGAGTTATGGGTAGAGGAGGAGGTGAGAAGGTTTGGATGCTAGCATGGACTTTAATCTGAATCAGGTTCTTGTGATACCGAGGGAGCCTGGAGGCCAGAGGTAAAGAGAATGGCTCCTTTTGGTAGAGGGGAATCTGCTTCATGAGTCCCTGAGGAATGCTGGCTCTTACCTAAGCATCCTCCTACAGTCCAGGCTGAGGCCACTGCTGGATATTTGGACTGCTCTTTGGAGTTGAAGGAATCAGAGTTCCCTTTGGTCCTAACAGGTTTCATGTGCATTTCTCACGTTGTCATTCAATAAGATTGTTACTCACCACATCTGCAAGCGCCATGGCTAAATGGCTAGTGCTCATTGGTGAAAGACTTCCGGTTAATTCTGAAACCCTGGACCTTCAGAGGCAGGAAGCAAGGGGCAGAGTGAGTGTGCCTGAAAATGCACCAGTGCCTGGTTTGTACCAGTTGGTCCGGAAACCCACAGACCCCAGAACTCATATAGAGCAAAGTGCCTTGGTGATGTTTCTCAGGATGGCAAGCCTGGCTCTCTGGCCCATGCCATCCTTCTGAAATTCTCTTCTCTCTCTCTCTCTCTCTCTCTCTCTCTCTCTCTCTCTCTCTCTCTCTCCTCCCCCCCGCCCATCTCCCTCTTTCCCCCTCTCCCTCTCCCCTCCCTCTCCTTCCTCTCTCCCTCCCTCTACCCGCCTCAGCTCAAATAAAAAATAGACCAAACCCCAACCTTCTGTCTTAGTTTTCTGTTTTTATAACCAATACACCTACGTGAGCAACTTACGAAGAAGGATTTATTTCTTTCATATTTCTTCATTTCATCACATGGAGGACGGTGTTATGGTGGGAGGAAAGTATAGGAAAGATCACATGGTGAGACAGGAAGTCAGAGAGATTCAGGGACCAGGTTTAACCCTTTCATAACTGATTACTCTCAAAGGAACTATAAGGGATCCTATAAGTACTGTTTTGTTCATTCTGAGGGTAGGGCCCCAAAGGACCTAACCTTCTAGATCTTAATGGTTCCACTTCTTATTATTACCCTATTGAGGACCAAGCTCTCCATACACACACTTTTAGGGTGTATTCTCCAAACCCCAGCAGCTCCCCAGTCTTTGGGGTCTGAAGAGAAGTCAGAGCCAGTGGAGGATGGCTTCTACATTTCCCACAACACACTCCAATTCCATACCAGGAGGTGGGTTGTACAATCTGAGTTCTGGCATAGGCTCTTCCTGCAGAGTAGGTGCACACCTGGACAGACGTGTAGCTTCCAGAGGGCACCAGGAAGATGGCAAAAGTATAGAGCTTTGGTGAGCCTGGTGTCTTTCCAGGCCACTGAAACCAAACTAAAATTAGCTTGAAAGTGTAGTGCACTTCGTGTTTCTGGTAACCTATGGTGGTTTCCAGTAGCCAGAGGGGCCTTCGTGTGTGTCTGGGAGGAGCAGGGCCGTGAACTCCTCACAATAACAAAGCCTCCTACTGCCCCTTGTCTTCCTCAAGGTCCTCTGGAGAAAGTGAAGGAGAAGCATCATAGGATACTGTGGAAGAAAAAGTGGAAGTTCAGAAGCATTGATAATTAGGGCAGTGTTAAGTCAGAGATACCAACTGTGGCCAATTGGGAGCTCTTTCTCCTGACATGTGCTCATCTGGGGCGACAACATGAACACTTGGGTGGACAGGGCAAGACACTGGTTTTTATTAGCTGCTCTGAATGCTTGCTGACAGAGGCAGGAGGTGACTGCACAAGTTCTTGACTACATCTAAGGCATGTACAGCAGCCTCCTACAGAGGCCTGACAGCACAATCTGCCACCCTGGGCTCTGAGCTCCATTCCGGGATACACGACTCTCACATCATGCAGTCCGACCACGGTGACTTCGACAATCTCATCCTTATCACTGGCAAAGTGGGCACAGGGACTCCTTATCTCACTGGAATGTGGCAAAGAACACTGCCAAAATAGCCAGAAGGCATCCAGTCAAGTTGATAAAGTGCTATGCAGAACAAACACAGACACACAGACATGCTTGTCCTTCCTTTCCACGACCTCTGCTATTCTGTGGGTAAAGAAAGAATGAGCCGGTGAAGGCTTTTGACAATTTGCCATGTAACTTCAGGGCATATCCAGCCTCTTGTGTCACCTTTACTCACAAACCAAACCTTTCTTCCACAGCACAGACAGGAGGTCACTGAGACCTTATGTGACTGCACATCTTTGCAGCTAAGTGCCCCAACAGAGCATATTGTGTATCCCCTTTCTGTGGTAATTGTGCTCCGATTTTTAATTCCCTTTGACCTGTAGGTCATTCTATCCCTTCTGGTTTTAATCATACATGTCATTGATTAATCCCCATGGTGTTCATTGCTTCACCTTTGCCATGGCAGAATGGATGGAACATACAAGTGCCTCTTGTTGTGTTTACTGATTTAACAGGTCCCAAATATGCAGAAAGGCAATGCTCCTGTGGCTGAGAGCTGGCCATTTGGATCTCCCCATGTCTTCAAGAAAGGCCTTCTGTTTTCTCATTCTATTTTTTAAATTAGATGCTTTTCTATATTTCCACTCTTAGGAACTCTAGCACAAGCCACAAATTCAATCTGTCCTGCCTATTTTCCTTAAGCAGATTTTAGTTCAGACTGTGTCTCATGATCTGGCATCGCTGGACACGGAAGCCTCTGGCTTCTCTGTTCTCTGAGCCCTGTCCCTGTTTAAGCACAGAGCTCAGCCCAGGATTAAAGCCAAGGGACAATTGTAGATGAGAATTGGGTACCACAGCCAGTGCAACACCAAACAGAATGAAACTATTTATTTATATAGTAGAGCTTAGATGGTTGATAAATGCTGCATGAAATGGGGGATTTGCACATAGGCTCACATTTATGTGTACGTCTGAGAACCCCATATCAGCATGCTGGAGATAGACTTAATTTAAAAATCTTCAAATTTACTATGGCAGTGTTTTAGTGTGTTTCTTTATTTTACACCCCCCCCACACACACACACTTTGGAAAACTGAAATTAAAAATTAAATTAACAATTTCCTTAAAGCTTAAATTTGTTACTATTTATAGATCCCATGCTTTGGCAATTGGTGATAACTTTTGTTTGATCTATATAAATTTACTTAAGAATGCTGAATCTTTCAGTACTATCTGTTAATAATTATGTGTAGTGTGTGTGTGTGTGTGTGTGTGTGTGTGTGTGTGTGTGTGTGTGAAAGAGAGAGAGAGAGAGACGGACAGATAGACAGACAGACAGACAGAGACAGAGCCAGACAGAGGAAGCATACCCATGAGTACAATTGTACTTGAGATCTAGAAAAGGGTGCTGGATCCCTTTAGAGCTGGAGTGACAGGCAGTGTGAGCTACCATTTATAGGTGCTATGAACTGAACTTCTGCCCTCTCCAACAATTCTTAACCGCTGAGCATCTCTATAGTGCTCTAACTGGTAACTGTTATACTGTGAGAATTGCACCATAGATCTGCACACTTACAAGCCTAGCTCCAGATGCATGGCCAACAAACTTTCTTTGTTTAAGGGTCATTTTGCCTGGAAACTCACTTCTTCCCTTTCCAGCATGTACCCTACTTGCTGCCATCTTTACATCTGAAGGCCAAGCTCTAAACCAATGGTCTTTCCTTCCCCACCCCACCCCCACTGAAGTCCTAGCCCTAGACCAATGGTCTTTCCTCTCCCACCCTTTCCCTCACCCACTGCCATCTCTATACTCACAGACCGAGTTTGGGAACCATGATTTGGTTGCTTGGTCCAATCAAACATCTCATCCACAAGCTTTACCTGTTCCATCTCTGATCACACAACCCCAGCACTGGCCCATAAGCCTCTACAGAATTGTTCTTTGATGACAACTCCTAGATGAGCCCTAGAACAAGAATTTGAAAAAAAAAACAATCACATATTTTATCAAAGAGGTCAAGGAATTTGACCTCTTTGTCAATCAGCTTCATTAAGTTCCAAGAAAGTGACAATAACACACGAGGGATGTACAAGGAAATATCAATACACAGCTGGATGAAGCAATGGAATTGATTCAGGGTTGAAAACCAAATTCAATAAAGAAATGGAAACATCAAAGAGAACACAAGTTGAAGATCAATTTGACAAGCTTGGTGTCCTGATTAGAAAACGCATGGGGAAGCCTTGCAGGTAGAATGAATTGAGCAGAAGTGAGAATATCAAGGCTGCAAGACAAATTAGGAGATCTAGATCAAGTACATAAAGTACGTGAAGAAATTTAAAAGCTCAGAAAAGAAACATGCAGTAAACAAGTAACCCCATCAGGAGACCAAATCTGAATGAATTATAGGCATAGATATGGAAGAATAATTTCAGTTTTGGCATAGAGCAGATCCTTAACAAATCATAGAAGAAAGCTTCTCCAAACTATGGGAAGACACACCCATACAGGAAGAACTCAGATCACACACACAAGGCCAGAAAAACTCCCCAGGGAATACCATAGTTAAAACACTAAGTATACAGAAGAGAAAAAAGAAAAAAAAAGGAAAAAAAAAAAAAAAAAGCAAGCTTAAAAAAAAAAAAAAAAAAAAAAAAAAAAAAAAAACCCGCAGCTTGCATATAAAATAAACCTCATCAGAATAACAGCTGATTTCTCAACAGAAACTCTGAAAGCCAGAAGAGCCTGAAACAATGTTCTCCGGTTTCTAACACACTCAACTGCCAACAGACTACTTTACCCATCAGAACTGTCATATTGAAAGAGAAATAAAACCTTCCCATGAACCAAAGCAACAGCCTAAAAAACATCCTACCCTGCCCCTCAAAAACAAACAAACAAACAAACAAAACAACCACTAAACAGAATACCAACAGCAATACTTGCAACTGAAAACAGGAACAAACACAGCCAAGAAACTTTAGAAAGAAAACAAATGGAGCTCTCGTTAATGAAATGCAAAACACTACTAACGAAACAAACCAGCAAAACAACAAGAAAATGACTACAATCTACACACAGCTTCAATTATAACTATAAATATTAATGGCTTCAACTACCTAATTAAAAGACACTGGCTAGCAGAATGGACTAAGAAACAAAATTGATCTATCTGTTGTTTAAAAGAAACTCATCTTAACTTTAAAGATAGGCACAACCTTAAAGTAAAAGGACGGGCAAAGGGTATTCTAATGACCATTATAATAGCTGGCAAAATAGACTAATCCAAAGAGATAAAAGAGAGCGCCTCATTCTAATCCAGGGATCAAGACAGTATTATAATACTAAGCATATACACACAAAACTCTGGTCTTTTCAACTTTACTAAACAAGGATAGTAATGGAATTAAAACACAGATTATCACAAGCCCAATAATAATAGGTGATTTCAACACCCCGTTTACTCCAATAAATAGATCCCCTGGACAAAACCAAATGAACAGAAACCCCAGGATTAAGTGACATCATATCAAATGGGTCTAACAGATATCAGCAGAATATTCCACCCAAATGCCAAAAAATGTACATTGTACTTAGCAGCATGTAGAAACCTTTCTAAAATAGATGACATGCTAATACACAAAAGAAACCTTAACAAACACTGAAATAACTCCATGTATCCAACCTGACCATTAGGCAATAAAACTTAAAATTGACAGGAAACAAAACTCTGGTAAGTGTATAAACCCCTGGAGATGAAATAATCCACTTCTCAATGAGGAATGGATCAGAGAAGAAATCAAGAGAGAAAAAATGTTGCTAAATGAATGTTTTTAAATTACTAAGTGAAAAGAAACATAACACAATTAAACTTTTGAGACATTAAAAGCAGTTTTAAGAGGGTAGTTTATAGTCAGTCCTAAGTACCTGCATTGAAAACCAGAAAAGGTGCAAATAATGACTCAATGATATAACTCAAGAATTTGGAAAAACAAGAAAAAAAAAACCCATCCCAATATCCAGCAAGAAACAAACAAACACCAACCAAACAAAGAAACAAACAAAAAAAATCCAAGCATAAATTAATGAAATAGAAACAAAGAAAACAATACAAATTGTCAAGGAATTGAAAAGCTGGTTCTTTGAGAAGATAAACATCCAACTAACCAAAATAAAGACATAACCCAAATTAACAAAATTAGAATTTTATAGGGAAACATTACAGTAAACACTAAAGAAGTTCAGAATATTAAGAGGGAATACTTTAAAAATCTGCGCTCCAATAAATGGGAATTTTTAAAAGAAATAGACAAATATCTTGGCTCATCCAAACTATCAAAGTTAAATCAAGAACAGATTGACCACCTAAACAGACTCATAATAAAAGAAGAGATTGAAGCATTAGGGGAAAAAAAAAAAAAGCCCAGGCTCAAATGGATTCACAACAGAATTCTACCAGACTTTCAAGGGACTGCAGTCAATACTTCAATTATTCAAAAAGATAAAAATATAAGGCGAACTCTCAAATTCATTGTAGGAAGCCAGTGTTATTCAGCTCAAACCAGGTAAAGACAGACAGACAAACAGACAGACAGACAGACAGACAGACACACACACACACACACACACACCAAACACAGGTACACATCAAGAAGATGATGTAACCTGATTAAGTAGCTTCATACCAGAAATGAAGGGATGACTCAATACACATAAGTCAATATATATGCTGAATCATATTAATAGAATTAAAGACAAAAATCATAATATTATCTCAGTAGATGTAGAAAAAGACATTGGCAAAATCCAACATGCTTTTATGAAAAAGTACTAGAGAGGGTGAGACCAGGGGGAATGTACCTAGCATAATAAAGGTCATATATGACGAACCCACAGCCAGCACTAGCCTAAACGGAGAGAGACTCGGTAATCTCATTAAAGTCAGCAATGTGACAGAGCTGCCCATTATGCCCACTTTTCGAAATAATTCTGGAAGCAGTTGCTAGAGCAATAAGGCAAGAGAAGAAAATTAAAGGGATACAAATAGAGAAAGAATAATAAAAATATCCATATTTGTTAATGTTGTGATATTATATGGGAGGGATGCCAAAAGTTCCACCAGAAATCTTCTAGAAACAACCATTGATTTCAGTCATGAGACAGGATACAAATCAACTTACGAAAACGAACAGCCTTTCTATCACCACCAGAAAACACATGGAGACATAGATCATGGACACACTCGCATCTACAACAGCAGCAAAGACAATAAAATATCTAGGAATAAACCTAAGCAAGAATGTGAAAAACAAAAACAATGAAAGCTTCAGACCTCTGAAGAGATGGAGAAGGAGATTAGAAAACGGGAAGACACTTGTATTCCTGAATCAGTACAATTGATGCTGTGAAAATGAGCATCCTACCAAAAAATTACACAGCGATTACATCTCAACCAAAATGCCCACAGCATTCTTCGTATAAATATAAAAAAATCATGAAATTCATATGGAACCAGAAAATATTCCAGATCGACAAAGCAAATGCTAGTGAGGTTACAAGGAAAGGGACCCACGTACACTGTTGGTGACGATGCAAAAGCCATGCTGAAAAACTAAAGATCTACCATACGGCCCAGCTATACACTTCTTGGTGTATGTACAAAGGACTTCACATACCACTGCACACATATTTGCTCAGCAATGTTTATAGCTGCTGTATTCACAATACCCAGGAAATGGAAACAACCTATACGCCCTTCAATATATGAGTGGCTAATAGAAATGCCGCACATATACACAATGGCGTGCTAGTCAGCTGTGAAGAAACTGCAGTTATGATATTTGCAGGTGAGTAGATGAACCTAGGAAAGATTATAGTGAATGAGGTAACCCAGGCCTCAGTATGTTCTCCCTCATTGGAGGTTCCTAGCTCTAAAACTTTGTACATGAGTACATAACATTGAGTAACAGCAGAAGCCAGGAAAGTATAAAGGGACCACAGGGAGGGAGGCTGTGGTGGTTGGGTTGAGGAATAGCAGGATGCAGGTGATATGAAGAACAAGTGGGGAGTGGGTGGGCTTCAAGTGGGCAGGAAGGGAAGTCAACACAGAACGGGTGAGGACAAATAACACACACAAAGGTTTGATAAAGCATGAAGAAATTGTATTATTTTATATTTACCTAAAATTATCCACAATACATATGTGTATGTACATATACACAGAGAGAAAGACAGAGACAGAGAGGGAGAAGGAGGAAGAGAGGGAGGGAGGGGGAAGGGGAGGAGAGGGAGAGGTGCTTAAACTAAGTTATGCTACTTCTGACAATGCTCCCCACAAGAACTAACAAAACCCCAGTACCGGGCAGGAGAAATCTTCTTTCCAGTCAGGCTGGTCAGGGGAGTCCAGGTAACTCCCCAAACGTTATCTGCTGTTTCTGTTGCCCTTGGTGTTCCATCTGAGAAGTTGATGGAGACACCACACACTTAGGACATAGGATTCAGATGATTCGAGCTGCATCTGACCTGAGAGTCTCCTTCCTGTGGCCTAGTTTCTATAGTACCAGAAAGTACTATGTAAGTAGCCTAGGGAGGGAAGCAAATAATTGTCCTAAGTGGACTCAAGGCCTACTCAGCAGGAGGACAATAATGCCTGGCATTGGAAACCAAGCCAACAGAAGAGGGGTCAGAGGGAGGGGCATGGGAGGGGCTGGCACAGGGAAGAAAAGACCAAAGTGCTGTGATTATATTTTAATTAAAAACCAGAAGAGACTTCATAGAGTTTTTGAAGGAAAAAACAAAAAAACAAAAAAACAGAATTATACTCCAGCCATGACATTATTTTGTCTCTTACTCTAAAAAAAAAAAAAGTACTATTGTTTATTTTAGATTATTTCTAGAAGGGAATTCTCTTAGCCCTTGCATGTCTGCTTGTCAATACACGGTGTCTTAGTTTGGTTTCTACTGCTGTGATAAAGACCATGTCCAAAATCAACCTGGGGAAGAAAGGGTTTATTCCAGCTTACGGTTTGTGATCCATCACTGGGGAATTGAGTCCAGGAATCTGAAGCGGAAGCTGAAGCAGAGGCCATGGAAGAACACTGCTTACTGGCTTGCTTCTCATGGCTTGCTCAGTTTGTTTTCTTAGACATCCTAGGACTGCCTGCCCAGGCACTACTCACAGTTTGCTGGGCCCTCCTACTTCAGTTATCCATCCTCAATCAACCATCCATCAAGAGAATAACCCACAGGCTTACCTATGATCTTACCTTACAATCTGCGGGGGTCAATTTCTAAATTGGAGGTTATCTCTTTTCAAATGACTCTTGCTTGTGTCAAGCTGACATGAAACTAGACAGTGTACACCATGGTATCCATTTCGTTTGATTGCTTATTTTCGGGACTGAACATCAGACGTTAAACCGTGTTTAACAGGACTAGGACTGATCTACTAGTCCTCCTCCACACAGCTCTCAGACTTTCTACAAGGGTGTGTCAGGATCTTGCAAAATATTTCACTCTAGTGTTTGACATCACCTGAACCAAAATCTAGAAATCAAGTTAAGTTTTAAAAGCTATGTAAAAATTAATTGTGCAGCCCAGACACGAGGGCAGCACGTGGGTCTTTGCGACACTGTCTTTTTCCTAAGCACCAGCATCAGTCTGCCCACTAGAATCTTAGGATAGAGTCCACATCATGGCCCTGGGCCTACAGTGTACCTTTGAAATGTATATGAAAGTTAAATAAAAAACTTTGTGATCAAAATTTCATAAGAAATACCAGTAGGGACCTTTGCTGTCTTTTTCTCATCTAAAGGAAAAATGTATTTTCTAGCTTTGTCCCCCGAGAACACTTAGAAGCAATGGCAGACTGCTCAGAATTAGCAGACTCGGACCCCAGTCTGTGGATTCTTAGTACACAGTTTCCAGTAACAATTGGAGATGCTCGCAGAAGTGGCTGATTTCAGCTTTGCAGCAAAAGAAGAAAAGAAAGAAAGTAAAAGGTATGTTTTTTTTTTCAGTTTGAAATGCTTTCTATATATTTGCACATATACACAGACACATATATACATATATATAATGGAGGGAGATGAGGGCACAAGAGCCACATCTTAATTCTGTATTTCATATATAATCAAATGATTGTTTCTTTATATAATACTGGTTACTATAAGTGGAAGAATTGAAAGAAAGAACAAACAAACAATAAACCCGCGTTCATATAAACCATAAGGAAATAATGGACTTCTGTCCCACTAGGCAATAAAAATCCACGCCTGCCAAATGATGACTGCTGCGAGAAGAATTAGCCTCTCCCAGGGCTGAGTCCTCTATGGGTTGTCCAATGCAGAGTGGTCTGAAACCATATACACACAAAACGGACTCAGCACGTTGTATTTATATAAAAACTTTGTGCATACATATACATACTCTATTATTATCGTTTTACATGTCTGTATATGTATGTGTGACAATAGTAATGCAAAAGAGGCTATCAACTTGAAAACGAGGGGTAGAGTATGGGATAGGTTCAAGAGAAGGTAGCTGGGAGGGACTGGAGGGTGGAAAGAGAGGATGGGAAGTGATCTAATTCTATTTCAATTAAAAACATATTTCAAGAAGAAAAGAAAAGGAAGTGTGTGTCTGCTAAAGCTCTCAAGTGAGAATCTGGTGGATTTACTCTGAAGGACAGATAAGGGTGACAACACATGCCTGGTTTGCTTTTCTGTTGTCGTAATAGAAAGAGAACCAAAGCTGGCAGGCAAGGGAGGCTTTACCTTATTTTATAGGTTAGAGAGCAGTCTGCCCTTGAGAGAAGTCAGGGTGGGACAGGCGCCTTGAAGGAGGCTTGCTACCAGGCTCCTTCAGCTGTCTTTCTTTACACAGCCTGGGAGTGTATACCACCTAGGGATGGCGCCACACACAGTGGGTCCTTCCACAATTAATAATCATGAACATGCCTGCAGATATATATGCCCAGAGGCTAATCTGATGGAGCCGATTCCTTGATTGAGGTTCTCTCTTCCCAGATGTTTTAAGTTAAAATCCAACGATAAGGGATCACAGAATCCCAAAACATTGTCAACTGTAACATCAAGATAAAAGGACATTAGACATTCATTTTCCCCTGATACGTTGCAATAAGGTGTCTACATGAAATATCCTTTCCAAAGGACCTGAACATATAAATGAATAATACTCCTGATTTATCCTCTGCTTATAGGAAAGCAGGAGATGGATAGAATAACATGTTTATACCCACACAGGCATGCCCAATCTGGCAAGTACAGAGCTTTACAGGAAAATCAATCTGAATTTTCTAATTAGTGACAAGAGAAAATAAGTAAAAGCTGCAAGAGGAGGCAAGTGCATTAGTTACTAGACTGGCTGTGATAGAGGAGCTGGCAAGCTTAGGTAGAAAGCCTTTACTTTGGATCCCAACTTGTAGATGCCACCGATCACAGTGGAGAAGCGAAAGAGGAAGGACCTGAAGAAGCTGGTCACTTTGTGTCAGCAACTAGGAAGAGGACACCGAGGAATGCTGTGCTCAGCCAACTCTCCTTTTATCCAGCTCAAGAACCAAGTCCAGGAAAAGGTGGCAACTGCTTTTTACAGTGACAGTTCCCACCTCTATTAACCTAAGCAAGATAATCCCTCACAGGCACACCCAGAGGTTAAATAAATCTCACTGAGTCTCCAAGACTCCAGATTGTCATGTTTACAGTCAACAATCAACACCGACCATCACAGTGCGACTTAAAGGGAATACAGACCGAATGCAGTGGGTCAACCTTATTTGGATCCTAACGTGTATAGGTTCACTCTACACAAGCATTCTAAAAATAACTGGAGAAATTTTCACCCTGTCTAGACATTTCGTGACCTGAAGGAATTACTGATAAGTTTGTTAAATAGAATAAAGATACAAGGTGTTTATTAAGTGTCCTTACCTATTGGATATTAGAAGTGGAACCAGTTTCCGATTAAAGATAATATCTGGGATTTATTTTAAACTGTCCTATTGCATAATGAGAGTAAGTTTGGTTGGAGAGTGCATATCTCTCACTATCCCAACTGGAATGCTTCAGGGTCACGTGGTGCCAGTTATAAAGATTCAGGCATAAGCAGGCATCTGCAGGCCCTGGTCCTGTGTGCACCTACTCAGGGCTGTGGAATGCAGGACTCTGGTCTGGACATGCACCACTTCATTTCTCGTGGGATACTCCAGGAGACAGCACTCCCATAGTACTCCATCATCCACAAGATGTCCACCTGCAGCCAGATGGCATGGAACCAGAGGAGATTCTGGCTGTGGTTTGTAGCTCTCCAAGCTTGCCTTCCTTCTCCCCAGGGCTTAGCTAAGACAGGAGCCCCCATATCTCAGTGAGGAAGCCCTTTGAGAAAGACTGTTTTCTGTTCTCAGCATAGCGAACATCTTCCTTTGGCTACTGGGCTTTCATTAAAGGACACGTGAAGCTGCTGCAGGTGACTGCTTCTTGAATCTGATGAAGAGCAGGAAGTGCAGAACAATGGCGGAAAGCCTCCAAGGTCGCTCTGTCTATGAAATAGACTTCTCCACTGAAGTCAGCAAGCACTCTCTCATTCAGACACTTTGAGTATACCCACAAATATTCACAGAGCTTTTATTGCATGGTGGGTGCAAAGAATAGGTTGTAAAATATGATATGAGACATGGTCCTTGTTTCCAAAAGGCTCATAGTCAAATGGGGCTTGGGGATAGATGTACAGCTCCTTCCTGCCAGGAGGACAGGCTTACACCTGCATCTCATTACCTAAAGATCACTGATGTGAAAGGCTAAGCTAGAAGTTAACTCCTCTTCCTGAGCATGATCAGCATTGTGCGAGCATCTATGAAGGACTTCAGGTTAGATCATTTGGGGCAGACGCTGAGTAGGAAAAGCCTTGGGATGGAAATGAAGGCAGTCATTCCAAGCAGAGAACTGCACTGCTCAAGAGAAGGAGGCAGAGAAGAGCTCCTGTGAGAGAGGCGGAGGTCAGCTCTGCCCAGGTGGAGTCTAGACTTCCAGCTTTCAGGGAGACGCGCTAAATGATTGCTTTATAGGCTGATTATCCTGTGGACACAAGCACACAAGCTCATTTTACTGAGTCAGAGGCTCAGCTTGCATCTCTACTGAAATTTACATCCATCTCCCATGTGTTACAGCTTGGGAAAACAATGTGAATGAGGTTGACATGCACAGACAGCACCAGTCTTCCCACAAATTTGGCTATTTGGTTCAACTCACTTCAAGGTAATTATTGACAGCAAGGAGATCAACACATCTTATCAGGAAATGGATTCTTACAGGAAACGGGGCGTATTAACCAGTAGGAGTCATCTGAGATTATCAAAGGACTCCATAACTAGCTTTTAATTTTATAATGTTGCTTAAAACAGAGTTGTGCTGTATCATTAGTCGACTATTATTATTGGTTAGAGACAAAGCAGCTATAGAAAAGACAAGCTGGGTGATAGATGCACAGAAATACCAGCAGAGAATGCATAGGGAGTCCAAAAACACTGAAAACCTATAAAGGGAGAGAGGGAGACTGAAACAACAGGAAACACAAGGGAGCTTGCAAAGTGTCAATACAACCCCCCCAACTGCTGCTGAGGAGGACAGGTAAGGGAACTATGGGAAAACTACAAAGCTATAGTGTGTGTGTGTGTGTGTGTGTGTGTGCACTCGAGAGTGTGTGTGTGTGTGCACACTTGAGTGTGTGTGTGTGTGTGTGTGTGTGCACTTGAGAGTGTGAGTGTATGTGTGTTAATACAGTAACTTGAGGAGAAGGGAGAGGAAATGCTGGAGTATTCAACAGAGTATTTGCTGAGAAATTCCTCAAATCAATGACATGCTTCAAACTACCAATCCAAAAAACTCAGAGACACTAAATAGAACAAACTTAAAAAAAAAAAAAATTCCTATACCTGTTCACACATCAGAAATCCAGAGACAAAGAAAAGAAAACTGAACAGAAGTCAAAAGGAAAAAAAAAGAAATAAAAACAGAGGAACAAGAGAGTGAGTGACCACCAGACATCTCTTCAGAAACCATGTCCTCAGGAGTGTGGCATGAACAAAGTGTTAAAGAAGAATAAAACCCAAACAAAACGACTTCATTTACATGGAAACGCCCCCATCCGCCTGGAAACGCCCCCATCCGCCTGGAAACACCCCCATCCGCCTGGAAATGCCTCCACCTGCCTGGAAATGCCCCATCCGCCTGGAAATGCCCCCATCCGCCTGGAAATGCCCATATGCCTGGAATGTTACATGTGCTGAAAACTATCTTTCAAAAGTGAAGGAGAAAGAAAAAAGTTGTTTTTTATATAATATAAATAAATAAATAAATAAATTTGTTTTCAGTGTATCTGCCTTGTGTGAACTACTAAAAGAAGTCTTTCATTGATAAGAGAAAGATATGGTATCTCCATAAATGAAGTAAAAGTGTTAGTAAAGGGGGAAAATGAACTATTAAAGTGTGATTTTTCTTCTTCCTTGTTCTGGTTGATGCTGCTTACGACCACGCTGCGCACTGGCAACAGTGATGGGATGCACACTGAGCACAAGCAGTGGCCGAACAGAGGACGATGAAGGCACAGGAGCTCCACAGTGACCGTGAGGTTTCCGTTGGTTGTAAGTGCAACCAACAAGTAGTTCCATGAAATAAAAATATAGAATTGATACTCTTTAAAAAAAAAAAAGAAATACTAGGCATTGACTAAAGAACTGAAAAGAAGTGAGAGACAGAAAAAGAAACCGCAGTAAAGAGAGTAGAGAGGCAACAGCAAGCATAAGTGCTATCGGGGTCTGAGTGCATCAGCACCAGAGATCTAAGAGTGCCAGCCTCCCCTCCCCTCCCCTATCTCACCCTCCCCATCCCACCCACCCCACCCACCCTGCCCCAACCCAAGATGGCAACCTCAGAACCCTAAAGGATAAGACCCTGTGTTTTCTACAGAGACCCACTTCAATGGAAACATAGCTTAAAAACAAAACTAGATATGGAGAAAGACACGTCATGCCAGCCTAGGACAGGGGACTCAGCACTTAAGAGCACTTGCTGCTCTTACAAAGGACCAATGGACCTGAGTTGGGTTCCTAGCAGTGACGAAAGACAACGCACAACTGCCTGTAACTCCAGCACCATCTATACACATGTGATGTACACTCAGCCACACACACACACACATACAAACACACACACACACACACACACACACAATATTTGAAAATGAAAAGTAGAACAGCTTTATCAACTTCATGCCCTGCTAACTTTAGAATTAAGAAAATTATCTACGGTAGAAAAACATTATGTAAGGATAAATGGCCAAGTGTCCGAGAAGACACAGTATACAACCTAAACATCGTACGACATAATGTCAAAATGAAGAAGACCTAGAAGAAGACAAGAAGAAATGGATGGAGTCAGCACTGTAAATGGAACTCTGATACTCTTCCGTCAGTATGGACAGATCCAGCAGGCAGGAAGTCAGCACTACACCGAGTGGAACAGCCATCTGTCAACAGGACCTAATTGAGGTTTATGAAGCATCTCATCCAACAGCTACAGAATACACATTCTTCCCAAGCTCTCGGGGTACAGTCAGCAAGATAGGCCACATTCTGGGCCACAAAACATGTTGAACAAATTTAAAAGTATATAATTCATACCAAATATGATTTCAGACCACAATAGAATTAACTAGAAATCAATAACAGAAAGATAGCTGGACATTTCTCAAATATTTGGAGATTAAATATGTTTCTTACTAAAATCTGAACATCTCGAATGAAATAAAAATATTTTGAACTAAGTGGAAATAATGACAACTTTTTTTATATATATAATTTGTGAAATACTACCCAAGGAGTGCTTAAGGAAAAATTTATGGCTCCGGGTGAATGTAATAGAAAGGAAAATACATAAACAAAATGTGTGAGAAGAGGAACACAGACCTGAAACAAGCAGCAGAGAGTACCAAACAGTAACAATCAAACTACAACAAAAGTGAAAGAGACTCAAAACAAGAACATCAGGGAGATGCACAAAACCAAAAACTGACACTGAAAAGATTAATAAAACTTCTGGTCAGGTTAGCCATGAAAAATACCGCTACATAGAAAGCGACCAGAGAGACAGAGGAGGGACAATTGCTGCTGATCTCATGGTCATAGGGAGCTGAGTGAAGGGCCACACATCTGTAATCCAGCACCCAGGAGGACTGTGCGTTCAAGCCTGGGGAGGGGCGATGATCATAATAAAGCAATATTTGAACAACTCTAAACCTCATAAATTTGATAACTTAGATGAAACAGACCAATCCTTTGAAGGAATGCAGAAGATAAGCATCAAGGAAATGAGTGGTTATTTACTGGGGTTGGGCAAGGACATCAGCACATGTTGAGAACTCTAAGATGCAGATACTGATACTACAAGCCAAACGATTTTAGCTCTCAATTAAAGAAATAGTTATCATTTGCAAAACAATGTAACCATTTGCAAAGGGAGAACAAAAGACTAAGAAGAGGAAGCAAAGCCAGGGCAGCTCGCTGTAGAATATAATCAATATAAAACTGCCTACCAGGGAAAAGGTTAGACTACTTCAGACTGTATGATGAGATGAAATCAACGTTATGATAAAATGCGCTAGAAAATTCTAGATAACAATGTTTTCTTTTTTTTTCAATGACACTTGGAGAAAAATATGTAACTGGGTAAATATTTCTCAATGTTTTAATTAATTGCTTAGCCTTAACACAGAGGGAAGCTTCAGGAAGCCAACAGAATATAGTCCTGTTCTCTCCCCCTTCTTATCCAAGATGCTTATCAAGGAATGGAGCTGAAGTCAGGAATGAATACTCACACACATGTACACACACATATTTTATGAAAATGTGTGTATGCATACCTGTATGTATATTCGTATGTGTACTTATATCTATCATCTATCTATCTATCTATCTATCTATCTATCTATCTATCTATCTATCTATCTAGAAAAGATTGTGGCTACACCTAACAAAGACACATGCCTAACACATCAAAATTCTGTACCTCATGAAGGAAAACTCAGATTCAGGATGAATCATATTGTTGAAACAACTTGTGGGCACAGTAAGCTATTTCAAGGAATGGTGAAAACTATCCTTAAATCCAAGTTCCCCAAAACTTTGTCTCCACCAAAAGCTATCTTTGCAAAGAAGCAAATGAATCCTAAACTTCTTGTGGTACCTACTTTCTGTACAGCCCACAATAAGAGCATCAAATTCATTTCCACAGTAAAAAGTATGCACAAAGCAGGAGTAACAGCTCAAAAGAAGCAGATCAGATAGCTTCTATTGCTGTCCACCATGATGGCCTGAGGCAAGAGGGAGGAGCCTGCTTTCAGAGTCAGAGTCACATAAACTCAAACACTAATGTCATCACATATTGTTAGATTATGTTTAAAATGTGCTCCACAGGCTTGCACATGAGAACATCCAGTCTCCAGCAGGTGGCGTTGTTTCAGAATGATGTTGAACCTTTGGGAAACAGGGATGAGCTAGCAGAATTGAGTTACTGTGAGTGACTATAAACTCTCCTCCAGCTCTGGCTAAGTTCTCAGCTCCTTAAATTATAAAAATAGGGAAAAGCCACATTGCAAGCTCCTGTCTTCATGTCTCGATCATTCTCCACCATGATTGACAGGACTATCTGTACCATTGGCTCAAATATACCTCTTCTATCTGTCAGGTATTTTGTCACAGAAGAAAGGAAAATAATTAATACACACATGAACTTTAAGATCTTTCCCAGCTTCCTAAACTGAGCGAGGCTGTGAGATGGGATGGAATTAAGAATAATTGATCCTAAGAGCTCTTATGGTGATCATTTATAAATTTTGTAAATAATCTGACAACACCAGCTACAGTGTTGAACTTACTATTAACTGCAGTTTCCATGCTTACTGGTAAAAGTTAACCCACCTTGGAACATTAAGCAGATTTTAATCAATATTCAGAAACTTTTTTGAATGCCTGAGTCGTTACTAATAGTATAATATAAAGAGAGAACTTGTCAGATGCCAGGTGACATTCAGGTGGCTACAGCATCTCACTGCAGCTGAAGAGTGTGCTTGGACATGATGCAGACTGAATCAGAAAGCTTCAAAAGTCACTGGGTGGTGGAATATGAAATGTAAAGGACATACTGAGATTTGTTTCATATATTTTAAGCACTATCTGGGGATGATGAATTCATAATTTTTAAAGAAGGATGGAGAGAAGTGAAACAACATATTAGAAAAAGACTTGGAATGGTGTAGTGGTTTGAGTATGCTTGGCCCATGGATAGTGGCACTGTTAGAAGGTGTGGCCTTATTGGAGTAGGTATGGCCTTGTTGGAGTAGGTTTGTCACTGTAGGGGTTGGCTTTAAGACCCTCATGCTAGCTGCCTGAGGGGCCAGTCTTCTCCTAGCAGCCTTCAGATGAAGATGTAGAACTTTAGCTCTGCCTGCACCGTGCCTGCCTGGATGCTGCCATGTTCATGCCTTGATGATAATGGACTGAACCTCTGAACCTGTAAGCCAATCCCAATTAAATGTTGTCTTTATAAGGGTTGCCTTGGAGACAGTGTTTATTCACAGCAATAAAACCCTAAGACACATGGGTACAACAAAACACACCCTGATAACTGGTTTCATACCATGCTGAAACTGATGACAATTGGGTGCCATGAATTCTCCACTCTGCAATGTTTTCAAAGAGAACTCAGATGGAGAACATTGAAAGAGATTCCTACACTATAGCTAATTGGATTGAAATTATTAGAGGGTTATTTTTAGATATTTTGAAAATAAATTCATTTGTCCTTGATCAGCATTTCTTCTATTTCTTCCACAGTATCCCACATTTCCAATTCCATTATGCCATATCTATGAAGTTTAGCAGGATGCCTCTGCCATGCCATTAGATACAAAAGTGACTGAGACTTACCCACCAGAATGCTGCCTCTTTCCGCTGAACTGATTGGTCTGTATCTGTACACATAGGCTAACATGTTCTAATGTGTATGTTTGAGTCACTAGGGAGGTGAGATTCTTTGCTTATTAAAGAGTTGGTTAGCACATAATCTCTTCAGGGACCAAGTTGCTACCTGACAGAAGAACATACTGAGGAAGCAAACATCATGCCCCCAAAGAGAGTTACAGAGAGAGACAGGGAACGGGAAAGCCCAATAACATCTTTTAAGACCTAGTCTTTCCTTGGATTAATGACACAGTAAAAAAACCAACATTTTGATTAAAGTAATTTGAAACAGGTTTCTGTGAAAAGCAAAATGTTCCCTTGGTTGTCAAACAGATACAGATATTTCAATAAACAAAGGCCTTGTACTGCTGCCTCTACACATGAAGAAGAATCAACTAATAGTGGATTGATAATGTCAGAAATTTTTTTTGACAATTACAAACATTATCATACTTCTAAGTACAATATAATAATGATTTGCCTAGCATTTATATAGCAATTACTGTAAATCATCCAGAGATGATTTAAAGTATGTGGGAAGTTATGTACATATGCATGCACTATGTCATTTTGTGTAAGAGACTTGAGCATTTGGGGATTTAGGTATCTAGTAGTGGATACCTAGAACAAATCTATCATGCATACCAAAGAATAACTGCTTATGAGCAAACCTCCCACTCTAAAGAACATGGATGATACCTATCAATATCATAGGACTAGATACGGTATGTACTTTAAAAGATGCCAGAAAGACCCGAATAGTTGCTACAGATAATTGGCATGTTCTTCAAGTCTCTAAGGATCAATAGATCCAGATAAAGAGCAGTAGTTATAATACCAGCCAAAGATGACTGTTTACAATGTTTAAGTAAAACAAACAATGCTTAGAGGTGATATATGGGTCCAGGGCTAATGTCAGAGAGGTTTCTCCTATATGTGGTAGTTAGGAGAGCTCCATCTCCATTAACCTTCATAGCAAGATTAATTTAGCAAGTGAAGCTAGTCGTTCTTCATGGTACCCGTCAGGCTTGAAACATGGGGAGTTATACAATGCCTAGGGCAATCTGTAAACATTGAATTGCTCGTATAATTCAACGGTCAAGTGGAACTTTCAGATGTTATGATAATCTGATTTCATTAAAGGGATAAGTGAACCACAGTGGAAGGATGAATGAGTTAGATGTCTCCTGTGCAACATCTGGTGAGGAGCAGACGGAGGGCTGACTTTCCTCAGCAGCCTGGATGCTCTGGCACAGGCTGTCCCCGGGGGGTGATGTGCCTTCTTGGATGCTGTACTTCGGGCTTCCTTTCTGGGACTTCTGCTCTTATCTTTGAAGTACAGCATCCAGTGACTTTTAACATTCAGAGTGGAAACAAGAGTCTTCCCAACAAATGCCGGTATTTAGAAAATTGATATGTACAAATAAAAGAATGAAACTGGAGCCTTGTTCTACACCCCATATGAAAGTTAATTCTTTGTCCTGGGACAAAGTTCTTCTTAAAATAGACTGGAAATGGATATTAATTACTTCTAATCTTTCTGTGACCGAATACCAAACAAATCATAGCTTAGTGGATGAAGGACTTATTCTGACTCACGATTGGTGGGGGTGCACATAGTCTACCTCAATGGCGAAGGCACAGCACCAGGCTGCCCCATGGCAGCAGTAATGTGAGTCTAACTCTCTTGGCCTCCCTATATCTTGACAGATCAGGAAGCAGGGTGACAAGAAGTGGGGTTGGGCTATAAAATCTTAAGGGCTACTCTCCTATAGCCCAACTCCTTGAGTTAGGCCTGATATCCTAAATGTCCCACAACCTCATACAACAGACTCACCATCTGAGAACCAAATGTTCAAACACACAAACCCTAGGAGGGACATTTCACATCTAAACCATAACACTCTGCCCCTCACCCTACAAGCTCATGGTCATCCTATAATTCAAAATGCATTCAGTCCAACTTTGAAAGTCCCCACAGTCTGTTGTTCTAGTGCTATTCAGAAGTTCAAAATCCTAAAGGTTTTTATTAGATGCAAAGCTTTCTCTTAATTGTATGCCCCTCGCATAATAATTTCTTAAAAGTTACATTTCACCAAATAATGGTACAGGGCAAACTCTCCCTTGCCAAAGAGGAGGAATAGGGGATATCAATGAAAGTGAACCAAAACAAGACAAACATCAAACCTTGCAGCTTCATCTGGGACCCAGAACTCATAGTGGTCCCATTATCCCTGTATCATACATACAAGCACCTCTTTCTTGGGCAGGTTCTATTTGTGTGCAGGTGTAAAGGACACATGGACTGTTCCACAAGATGGGTATGAGACTGGTGAGGTGGAAGCATGTCCTTACCCTGGGACTCTCAGAGATTTGAGACCAGGAGTGGGGCTGCTCCCACCCTCCCTCCAATGTCTACTCTGGAGCATGCAATCATGACACTCAACTAAGGTGACTATGGACATTCAGTCATGGGGCACAGCCTGTGGAATGCTTCTCCATGCTAATGAGGTTTCTCAATAGCCTTAGCCTTCAGCCAATGACCTTCCCTTCCTGGATAGGTTCACACCTTTCCTCCAAATTATAGAAACCCTGGTTCACCACGAATAAAGTGTATGTACCCAAATCCACCCCCAATAAAACAATATGAACAAGCAAAGATCGTCTAGGAGAACTACTTCATTAGAGATGGCCATGAGGAAGGCCTCTGCCTAAAAGACGCAACACGAAGACTCCAGAAGAAGGCCTTCTCTCTCTCCCACCCTGGCACTCTGCCCTTGCTCCCAACCTACAGGAATCCTGCCTGTCCTGGACTCCACTTTCTCTTTCTGGCCTGCTGTGCAGTGGCATCTGATGGCCCAAAGTAAAATTCGGGGATTCCAGACTTTACACCCCAGACTCTGCCCAACCCACCCTGAGCCGGTGTATCGGTAGCAGAGAGGCAGAACGTGGCACCACAGAGCCACACTAGGCAGTTTGTCCCACACTCCTGGCATGTCCTCCATCCTGAGATTCCTCCTGTCACAGATTCAACACAGTGCACGCAAGTGTTCCATGCAGGGAGTCTGACCCCGCTTCCCATTACCTGGCCTCTGTGCCTTCCTGGAATTATAGGACAAACCCCAATTGACCACTTATTTTTCTATCTTCATACTTGCAAACCCAGTACCATATGGATGGCAATGCAAAGTTCTGTTGCCAGGTTGAGATGGAGCTTCGCACCCTTGGAGCATCTATGTTAGCTCCTGAGTGTCTACCTGACTGAATTTGGTAAAACATTTCCCTATGGGACTTGGCTCAAACAAGATGCCCTGGAGGCTCTCTAAGCATTATCTTGTCAGGTAAAAGTTTTTCAAATAAGTTGGTGTTGTCACACCCAGACAGTTGGTCTGATGCTGATATGTATATATGTATACATGTATACATGTATATATGCATATATACATGTATATATGCACATATGCATATATGTATACATGTATATATATGTGTGTGTATGTATGTGTGTATATGTGTATATACATATATATGTATGTATATGTGTATGCATATATATGCATATATGTAAATACATATGTACATATATACATATATACAGGTATGCACAAGAGAGGAAAAAGAAAGGACAAGAGGTAGAGGTGGAGGTGGAGTAGGCTGCCACAAGAGGAGGTGGACCATGAGCTTGTGGCCTGGAAAATCAACAAGTAACAAGAGACTTTATGGCTAAGAAATAAGTTAGAATAGCTCCAAACCAGCCCAGTCTAGGCTTACGGCTTGGAAATAAAATATTTGTGAGTCTTTCAGATGGGCTATCTAGAATGCTTAATTCCATTCACAAGCAACAATGCAGGGAAATAGCCAGTGCTGGAAAAGATTAAGGATGACTTAGACCCTGCACTGGATCACTGGTAGGAATATAAAATGTAAAGTGACTCTGCAAAACCCCGTGGTGAGTCACCAAAGATTAAAACATAGATCCCCAATGGACCAGCCAAATACAATTAGTGGGTGCAGGGCCCACACACATAAAAGCAAGATCTTGAAGATAGATTTATGTCCCCATGCTTGCAACTGTGAAAGAGAAAATCAAAATGTGGTATGTCGCACGAAGCAGTATCATTGTTTTTTTTTTTATCGTTGATTTTTAAAAAAGATTTATTTATTTTATGAAATAAGTACACTGTCACTGTCTCCAGACACACCAGAAGAGGGCATCAGATCCCATTACAGGTGGTTGTAAGTCACCATGTGGTTGCTGGGAATTGAACTCAGAACCTCTGGAAAAGCAGTCAGTGAGTGCTCTTATCTACTAAGCCATCTCTCCAGCCCATGTATCATTGATTCTTAAAAAGGAAGAAAATGTGACACATCCCGGAACACAGGTGAATTCTGGGAGCACTCTGCTACGTCAAATAAGATAATCATCAGAAGAGAAATCCCACATGATCCCAATTATCTGAGTTAACCGGAATAGTAAAAGTCAGGGAGTTTTATTGGGGGGGGGGCAAAGTGTTCATGTTACAAGATAAGATATTTGAGTCTGACTAGTTGTACTGGATAGCTTTGTGTCAACTTGACACAGCTGGAGGTATCACAGAGAAAGGAGCTTCAGTTGGGGAAATGCCTCCATGAGATCCAGCTGTAAGGCATTTTCTCAATTAGTGATCAAGGGGGGAGGGCCCCTTGTGGGTGGTGCTATCCCTGGGCTGGTAGTTTAGGGTTCTATAAGAGAGCAGGCTGAGCAAGCCAAAGGAGGCAAGCCAGTAAAGAACATCCCTCCATGGCTTCTGCATCAGCTCCTGCTTTCTTTTTTTTTTTTTTTTAATTTATTTATTTATTATATATGTAAGTACACTGTAGCTGTCTTCAGACACTCCAGAAGAGGGCGTCAGATCTTGTTACGGATGGTTATGAGCCACCATGTGGTTGCTGGGATTTGAACTCCAGACCTTTGGAAGAGCAATCGGGTGCTCTTACCCACTGAGCCATCTCACCAGCCCCAGCTCCTGCTTTCTGACCTGCTTGAGTTCCAGTCCTGCATCCTTTGGTGATCAACAGCAGTTTGGAAATGTAAGCCAAATAAACCCTTTCCTTCCCAACTTGCTTCTTGGTCATGATATTGTACAGGAATGGAAACCCTGACTAAGACACTAGTCAAGTGGATATACCTACACTACTGACATGTTTTAAATGGTTATAATGAAGAATACAGATTTCTTTTCTTTCCCAGCAGCTAACTAGGTACCACACTCTACCTCAAGCCTCATGCCCAGAAGGAGTTGAGGTGGGGCACAAGTGGGCTTTTCATTTTGTTTTTCTTTGTTTGTTTGGGGTTTTGTTTTGTTTTGTTTTAAGACAGGGTTTCTCTGTGTAGCCTTGGCTGACCTAGAAGTAGCTCTGTAGACCAGGCTGGCCTTGAACTCATAGAGATCCACTTGCCTCTGCTGGGATTAATGTCATTTGCCACCGCCAGGCCTTTTGTTTGTTTTTAACACAGATAAAGAACAAAAAGCTGGGAGGGTAGGCATGGGATGAACCTAGGAGGAGCTGTGGGTGGGGAAAGAACATGATCAAAATATATTGCATGAAAAGGATGGTCTCCTCTGAGTCCAGCTTTCATGGAGCTGTGTCCATGATCTAATTTGCATACAGTTTTCCTATAAGATAGCAATGACCCAGGAAACAAGCCTCCCAATGGCATTTTGAACACATTTCAAGGTGCTGGTAGAAGTTAAAATAGAGGAAGGGCTGGGGCTGAACTGAAGTTTGTCTCAGATGGAGTGATGTTATCTCTAGGAAGGACTCAATCCTGACAGGAAGACTTCAGCATCTGTCACACAGATGGAATGAAGAATCCCATTTGATCAGGATTCAGAAGACACTTATGATGTGATTGGAGCCTCCAACCAACAGGAGCCAAGGCCATGGACTTCTGAACCATGAAGTGTAGCCGTAGAGACAGAGAAAATGTCCCGTGTAAGTGTTTACAGTCTCCCACCGTGACCAGGAGACCTCCGTGGAATTCACCCATAAAATGATTAATTTCCATCAAGATCATTTCCTAATGAAACTTCCAAGATAAATTAGCTGCAAAAATGTACATTCAGGTACTAAATGAGCTGACCTCCAGAGCACAAGGGTTAGATCTAACCCAATTAAATGTTGGCAGCTGGCAGATTTACAGATTCAGAGTCATTCTTAATTCGTCCTTTTTGACTGAAATTAGACACAAGATCCAGTGGTCTCTTGGGGTGACTCAAAATTTATGACTATTAATGAGAGAATAGTTCATTTATCTAAAGGGCTTAGGCAAAAATCTTAAGAAGATGATAAACAACACATTCCTTTCATTATTACATAAAATCGCTAACAGCTAAGAATTGTTATGCAAGAACAATGAGGGGGAATTTTATTAATAGATGTGAAACAGTATGTAGCTTGAAAATGGAAACATATTAATAGGATTTCCTGAAGTTCAGGGTTGGGTGGAGATAAACCCATCCAAAATTGGAAGCAAAGTTTATCTGGGTAACTGTTTGGAAGGGGTGTATAGAGAATGCTGTGCCATGACAGAGTTAACTCAAAAGTTGATTCAAGTTTTAAATATAAAACTCAAAAATTTGACATCCTTGTTAATCAGCTCTCTGTTCCTGGGGCAGAAACCTGAGAAAATCAGTTGAAAAGAAGAAATTTTGGTTGCGGCTCACATGGAGTCGTCAGTCTTGTATTTAAGCCCGTGGTGGAGATACTTACCATGGTCGGAGGGCAGGATGGAGAAGGCTACTGACCTTCTCAGGCAAGGAAGCAGAGACAGAAACAGGTGGGAGTTGGGGCTCTAGCACTGCCTTCCAGGGCATGCCCTTGGTGATCTGAATTCCCTGTTAAGGGTCTCATTAATTAAAAGCTCTACCACCACCCCAATATTACCAAAAGCTGGTTACCAATCCTTTAATATACCTTTGAAGATATTTTCAAACCACAGTGGATTTGAACCAAGATGAATTTTTTTATAGAACGCTGAGAGGTAGTAACTTCCAGATGTGTCCCCCAAAGCAGAACCCTCAAAGGGAGGATTTAAAAACCTACGAAATATACAGATACTTGTTCTTTTCAAACACCCCTGTGGACAGTCACCAAACAAACTATGGGTAGGCAGGAAAGACATCTCCATAAATCCTCCAAGCAGAGAACATTGACCCATATCATTGAACTGCAGTTCAATTGTATACACATGCATGGTTTCATCTCCTTGTTCCTTTCCAAAACAAACAGAAAACCTTAAGCCTTAACACTTAGACACTTTAAAATAAAGCAGACATAAAATTCATAGCTTAAAGCAAAGACAAAAAAAAAAAAACCAAAACCCTAAGGCTTGTAGCTGAGGGAAGTGCTCAGTAAGTGCCAGCATTGAGCTCTGCACCCATGTCTGGGCCAGCAGCTCTGTCATTTTATAACTTCCAAAGCTTTGTGTTAAGTCATGGTGGCAAATGGGAGCCAGGCTTATTTTATGTTCTTTGCATTTCTTGGATGAAATCTCAAAGAGAAAAAACATCACCCAACACGAAGACAGTTCTATGCCTTGGGTAGCACCAGCAGGGAGCATCATCAGAGGATTTTGTCCACATTTCCAGGTGATTAAACAGAACAAGGAGCATCTGGGAAAAGATGGGAAAGCCAGGACCCAGAGTCAGAATCTGGAGCCTTCCAGGAAGGGGGATCCCACATCCGAACAGCTCTCCGGGACCTTCAAGCCACCATCTTCTGAGTCCAGGCTCTGAGTCCAGGCCAATAACCTGATCCCTTGTCCGTGGATGGTTTCAATGCCTCTTCTGTTAAGCACTTTTCTCTCTCCCCGGATCTGCAAGGAGACTTCCGAGAGCCCACCATCCACAGACTGCTTTCTCTAACAATCGCGTCTTCAGATCTCTCAAGGAAGTAGCTAGAGGCCAGGGATGGAGCTTGGTTGGTAGGGGCTGGCTTAGCATGTGTGAGGAGGCCCTGGGCTGAGTCCTCAGGGTGGCATAAACTGAGCATGGCGGTTCAGTGGAACTTCCAGCGCTTGGGAGGAGGGAGGAGAATCAGAAGTTCAGGGTGATGAGAAGGGATGGGAGAGGCAAGGAAGGGGTGGGGGAGAGGGAGAGAGAATGTTAGCTCAGCGTGATGGCTAATGGGTGTCATCTTGAGACACATAAGGGGAGCACCTCTCCCTGGGCACTGGGCATGGTTAAAACAGTTAAAAATCTCTGTCAGTGTTAACAATAAGCCCTTTGAGTCTATTTTGCAAACACTTTTGATTGATGTTCATTTTCCTACAAATAAACACAGACACTGGAGATGAGGTGCTTGGACCTCCTCCTTAGCAGCTGTTGGACTTCCCCCTTGAAGCTCTGAGCAGAAAGGCCAAGAGCCAAGCTCACTAACCTCAAGCCAGCGGCAGCCATAGCAAACACTCCGTAGACCCAAGACAGCTACACAGAGGCAGCAGCTGATGCCCTGGCTTCGGAAGGCACCACCCCAGCCTGTCCTCTGCAAACAGTTTAAACTATGGTTTTTGTTATCAAAAACCTTGACCTCTAGATGACCCTGGTACCATCCCTGCTTAAGCCACAAGGGAGAGGAAGCCATTCTCTGAGTGGAGGGACTACTGTCTCAGTTCTAATAGTCATATTGTGATCGGTCCCAAACATAAGCCCTGGAGACCGTGATTGGTGCTAAGAGGCTGTTGGTCCAGACAAGTGGCTATGATTGGTTCAAATATTGTCCTTGAGCTATGTAGCCAGTTAGGCTCACCACTGAAGTCCAGGACTCTTGAACAATCTTTTATCTCTTTCTCTTTTCTTTTATAGTTTCTCTTTCTCTCTCTCTCTCTCTCTCTCTCTCTCTCTCTCTCTCTCTCTCTCTCTCTCTCTCTCTCATTTTTGGTAGTATGGGCTGAGTTGGTGACATGAAGCAGCAGAGACTGACAGGTGGCACTAGCAACCCCCATGGTTGGGCACTGGCAGCAATGTATCCCAGCAGTGGTCACTAAGCAGTAGGTACTCAAGCGGTGAAAGCAGCAAGGACACTTTGCCAGCTCAAGAATCTGCGGCAACTGTGGAGGTTGTCCCCGGGTTGGTGCCTGACAGCTCCACTCCGGACGCTGTCGGGCAACCAGCTTTCTTAGCGCTAGCCTTGACATATGATGCCACTCCCTGTGTGGACTCCACAGCAGAAATGGGTGCAGATCTGTATTCCGTCATGCCTGGGCTCGTGCCTGAGAACACTGCTCCCTACTGTGCCTGGTTTTCTCCTATAGACCGTCACTCCTGCTTATACCTGCTTCCCCAATGCAGTCCTGGCAGAAGCTGGCGCTGCTGAACAGTTCAAGAGGCGCAAGAGCAAAGGTAGAAGAAGAGAGAGCTAATGGTGATAAAAGAGAAGTGAGTATTGGAGGGAAGGAGGCCAGCAGGAAAAGGTGGAGGGGAGTAGGGGAGGAAAGTGGGAGATTGATAATAAAAAATTAATATTTGTATGCACATGTCACAGTGAAACTTAGGTTTTGTATGCTAACAAAAAGAAATAGCAAAAGAGCTATGAGGGGCCAGAGGAGTGGACCTACAGGACCTAGTGACCAGAGAAATCTAGAAAGCTGTCAGGTCTTTAGGGCCAAGGTCTTCAGAGACAAGGGTCAGGGGCCAAGGGCCTCAGTATCTGAGGCTGGCACAGCCATGGTAATGCTTGTGGGCTTTCAGACTTGAGGGTGTGGCTTACACCAGATCCCCTTGCCTGTGACCACAGCTCACTGCCGATAAACACTGACCAGCCTTTGAATTGCTCTAGCCAGACCACCCCTTCACTTTATCTAGATAAAACAGAAGATCCTCGGGACAGGAAGTCGGGGTTCAAAGTCATCTTGGGCTACATCATGGGTTCAAGGGCTGACTCCAGCTACATCATAAAACTGTCTCAAGATCCAAACCCAACACCATACAAAGAAATAAAAGAACAAAAAGCCCCAAACACCAAATGTTCTGTCACTTCCCTTCTTTTTAGCAAACTGTCTTTCTTGTTCCATTGATCTTCAGTCACCATCTGGACTCCATGATCACCAGCGTTGACTAGAGAGAGCCTTTCTGTCCTGGGATAAGTACTGTCTTACTTCCTACCCTTTAAAAATCACTGTAGATTCCTTCAGTTGCTTCCCAATCCCCTTTCCACTCTTGTAACCCTTTAAGGCAATGGTTCTCAACCTTCCTAATGCCTTTACAGTTCCACATATTGTGGTGACTCCCAACCATAAAACTATTTTGGCTACCACTTCATAACTGGAATTTGCTAATGTTATGAATCATAATGTAAACATCTGATACATGAAGGATATTTGATATGCCATTCTTGTGAAAGGGCCATTTAATCCCCAAAGGGATCAAGACCTACAGGGTAAGAACTGCTACTCTCAGAGCTGACGGGCCAGCTTTTCCAAGGCTACACAGTTCTCTGTTGGACATAGAACGTGTTGCACACTTATAAAATAAACAGTAAAAATTTAGCTTAATGGAATAGTGTGATGAATTGATGAGAAGTAAATTTTAAAATCAATATTCAACAGCTCTTCCCTCATGAGATTTGAGTAGCTGGAGCTACCCCACACCCTTGTGAGAACCTTACTGTGGGTAATGATAGTGCTCTTTAAGAATCTGAAGAATTCGATGTAATTGTTAGATGCCCTAATATAGCCCCCCCAATTCAGAATTTTAACAATTTTTATTTAAATCCAAGGAAATTGGAAATAACCTAAATACCCAACACTGAAGGTTAATAAACGATGGAACTTCAGTGCAATGAAATTTTATGCAAAAACTAATTATTAAACTTACATAGACTTGAAATAGAGTTTAGTAGACACATGCAAAAGAAGGTGAGTTTAGACAAATTCACATTATGTGTATTTTGTATTAAAAGTATATTTCATAAGCTCTGCTTGCCTATAAATCTTGAGTCAAGCATGGATGTCAGGGTCATGTTAGGACATCAAATGGCATGGTATGTTGAGATACAGGATAGTGGGCACAAGGGAAACTGAACTGGAAATGTAGACCATGGCAGATGTAGACCATGAGTCCTGGCACTAGCCTGTAGGAGGGTTTTTATTCTGGGACTCGAGGTATGCAAATCAGGTATGACAGCACAGGAATGGACTCAAGGGTGGGTGGGGTCAAGGGGATCGTGAGAGTGTTAATGGGTGTGCTCTCAAGGAGCCTGGCCTTAGCTTTATTTATGTGTGCCTTTATTTTGTGTTGGTGTCAGGGTAACCCTGGCTTTGTAGAATGCCTTTTCTGTTTTATAGAGGCGTTTGTGGAAGGTTGGTGTTAGCTCTTCTCTCAAGCTTGGGTAGGATTTGGTGTCAAGTCCATGTGGCTCTGGAGGGACGTTTCATCACTGCCAATTTCATCATTGCCCATTTCATTACTGCCCATTTCATCACTGCCTTGCCCTTACTGGTTGATATGGATCTGTGGAAGTTGTTTACGTGGTTTTGGTTTGATTATGTTAGATCATATGTACCTAGGTATTTCTCCATTTCTTTTTATTTTATTTTAAGCTTGAGAAGATGCATGTTTTCAAAGAACTCCCTAGTGGTTCTCGGTACTTTATTGAAATCACTACTAACTCCTTCTTTACCTCCAACTTTATTTCTTTCTGTGTTCTCCCTTTTGGTTCTGGTTTGGTGAGGGGGTCACCAATCTTGTTAGTTTCAAATAACCGACACTTTGGTTGATTCTATGCACTCCTTATTTAGACTTCCTTTTATTAATTTCTTCCCATAGCTTTATTATTTCCTGTCTATTGTTCCCTTCCAGTCACTCTTGTTTCTCCAGGTCCTAGAGGTTCTTTTGAGTTTCTCTGAATGTTAGTTTGTTGGGTTTTTGAGAGTTTCTCTGTGTAGCTCTGACTGTTCTAAAACTTACTTTAGACAAGGTTGGCCTTGAACTCAGAGATTCATATGATGTAAGCACTTGTAGCCATTCATTTTCCTTCTAGGACTGCCTTAGCTGGATCTGAACAGTTCTGGGAAGTTATGCTTCCATTTTTATTTGATTTTAGGAATTTTAATTTTCTTACATGATTTTAAAAAAAGATTTACTTATTTATTTATTTATCTATCTATCTATTTATTTATTTATTTATTCACATTTTATCTTTATCTCATATAGTACACTGTAGCTATCTTCAGACACACCAGAAGAAGGCATTGGATCTCATTACAGATGGTTGCAAGCCACCATGTGGTTGCTGGAAATTGAAACTCAGGACCTCTGGAAGAGCAGCCAGTGCTCTTAATCACTGAGCCAACTCTCCAGCCCATCCATGATATTTTTAGTGATTCATTGGTCCTTTAAGAGTGTCATATCCAGTCACTGTGTTAGTATGGTTTCTGTGGTTTTCCTTGCCATTGATTTCTAGTTTTATAGTATTATTATCTGATAAAACACAATGGATTGTATTGATTCTTTTGTACTTGATAAGACATAACTTGTGACATAGAATGTAGTCTATGCCACAGCATCCAAGGGATGATGAAAAGAATATGTATCCTGTTTCTTTGGGTGGAATGTTCTGTATATAGCCACATAGTCTATCAATAGTCTATGCTGACATTGACAAATTTGCATTTTATGACCTTTCTAGGAATGAGAGGGAGGTGCTGAAATTGTTACATCACCAGTTTTCTATCCATTGTTTTGAGAAATTGGAAGCTCCAATGCTCAGCGCTTACACACTTGCAGTTGTGTACCTTCCCGATGAGTTGTTCCCTTTACAAATATGAAGTCGAGAGGGGAGTAGCAGGATGTAGGAGACTTGAAGGGTGAAATGGGGAAAATGGGGTGAGACTTTAATTGGGGAGGGAAGAGGGAAAAAGAGAAAAGTAGAGAGAGGGAAGAGGGAAGAATAACACTAATGATGTTTGAAAAGGCCACAAGGAATTCTTTTATACTTGAGTAAAATTACACACATTTTATATATATATATAAAATGAAGTTACCCCACTTGGGGTGGCAATGCTTTCCCCATGAGCCATAGACTTATTCAACCCTTGTAGCAGCATAATAAATCTCCTTTTGAGTTGTTGGTTATGAGAGTCTAGGAGATTCTGAAAATAAT
>NC_034591.1:132950729-132968229 GCF_900095145.1 Mus pahari | reverse complement strand
TTGCCTCCTGAGCCTGTACCAATGCTGAACATACCTCCTGCCTCCTGAGCCTGGCATGTTAGTAGGAGTGCTCTAGGCTCAATAACAAAAACAGATCTGCTCTTCCGTTTCCATCTATATGCTGCCTGAACTTGCCATGGTTAATTTTAGTAGGCTGTCATCTTCTTGGACATCATTAGCCCTCTCCTGCCTTTCATGTGCCCTGTAGGTTGCATTTGTCTATAGTTGGACAAAGTGATCTGGCATAAAGTCCACTTATAATCAAGTGTTTGCTAGCTTCTGTCTTGTATTGACTGGTGTATTGAAAGTACAAAATAGCAGGGTTGTATGGGAACTCACTGTGAGTGTACACATCAGAAGACAAGGGTGGGAGTTGCTAGGCATGATGGAATGTGAAAACAAAAACTAGACACTTCAAAAACTGTTGGAAATGACACCATTTCCCAGAATCCTGATAGTGTAAGACGCTGCTAACTGAGGAGAGAAAAAAAAAAATCAAAATTCAAAGTGTGGTTTTTATGGTCTACGCACCATGATGGAGTCTAAAAATCAGAAGCCAAAATATCAAGTTAAGACCATCTGTGCATGTACAGTTATGAAAAGGAGTTGGCTCCAGCAATCATGGAGACAACAAGCACAAAATCTCCAGAGCGACTGGGAAATGGAGCTTGGGAGAGCCAGCTAAAGTCCCAGGGCGTCTGCTGAACTCCTTCCTGCTGAAGGGGTTCATCTCTTGATTCTGGTAAGGTCTGTAACTGATTGATAAGGCCAACTACACTTGTAGGTTGAAATTGATAAGGCCAACTACACTTGTAGGTTGAAATCTCTCATTTACATTTTAAGTTCATTTAAAGTCACCCCTAACGTTGGTAAATATAATTAGCCATCACAAGAAGTCATGACAGATCTCACAGGCATCTCCATATAATATTTACTGTCCATATAAGCCCAGAAGCACCTGCAAAGAACACAGCTGTCCAACAGCAGACAGGTCCATGGAGCAAGCCTTGAAAGCCACACCCCTCTTCCTTTACATTCTCCCATCACCCAGATGTTCTTCTCTGATTGTCTTTGCCTTTTAACCTCTAAACTGCTTGCTTGCTTGCTTGCTTGCTTGCTTGCTTGCTTGCTTGCTTGCTTGCTTGCTTGCTTGAGAGGGCTCAACTGTCAAGGCCACAGAGATTTAAGACCCCCAACTTCCTGGTGGCTCAGCAGTGTCAATAAAACCTATTTGGAGATGTGTGCTCCTAATACTTACAATTGTATAAATTATAGTTCAGAAGAAATGTCAGTGTGCACAGAGTGGAAAATAGCAGGGAAGGGAGAGTATTTTAATGTCTAATTCTCGTGGCTCTACTCAAGGCCAAGCCACACTTGGCTCAGGGGTGATTACTAATGACGGTGTACTTTAATGATATTTTGGATTGACTTCATGATTAGGTTAGATGAACTTCCAGCTAAGCGCATGTCATCTATGATTATATCTCCCCAGGTTTGCTTCCTAACATGGTGGATCATAAGCTTGCTTGAGCTAAATAAGACATGGCCGTGCTGACACTCTCTCGTTTGCTTGGCATTTCCAATTCGTGGGGTCTTTATCTTTGTGTTAGCTCATATCAAGCCAGATCATTGAAACTGCACCTCTACTTGTCAGGGTGAATTGCAACGGGCAAGGCTATTGGGTGTCCTGCCTGGTAGGACCTTTCGTTATCATCGCAGCTATTTTCTGCCTTCTGAGTTTTGAAAACCTGGTAAGGAATCAATGATTTCTGTTTGTTTGCTTGTTTTAATTAATGCAGTTTACTTGGATATTGACTTGGACCTGGATATCTAGCTGCAAATCTATTTCCGAGAATATACCTGGTGACCTAGAAGAGATTACTATATTAAATTATGTCAAATAAAAAACTTTGTGTGTATTCATCTACATTTTCATGAGAATGATTCTCTTAGTTTCAAGATCTATTCCATGCTCCCACCCACACACATTAAGGTCAACATGAGGCAATGCAGAGAGGATGCGAGGTGTTGAGATTGTAATTGTTCTTCTCAGAACTTCCCAGAAAGTCTCATAAGCAGCAGGCGATATGCAATTGTCTATTTTACACTTTACAGGGTTCTCTACAGGAACAGAATTAATTATGTATATGCATATGATGTATATGAATATATGGAGAGGTGGGTGGGATTGGCTTACAGAATACTGTCCCAGTAGTCCAGTAATGGCTGTCTCA
The DNA here is from genome assembly GCF_900095145.1 of Mus pahari. Lineage (NCBI taxonomy): Eukaryota > Metazoa > Chordata > Mammalia > Rodentia > Muridae > Mus > Mus pahari. Next base: position 132,965,995 of record NC_034591.1, on the reverse strand, counting down.
CACTAGAAAGGCCAAGAATGCAGTAGTTGTTCGGCCTAAGAGTCTGGCTGTCTCTGCAGTCCCAGTCTGGAGTACTGGAGGACTCCTGGAGAGCGGTGGTCATCAGTCTGTGTTGGAATCCCAAAGAAGTAGTCGCTAATGTCAGTGAAGGAAGGCAGAAGCAGAAGGACAGATGGACTTGCCAGCAAGAGAAAGGGCAGCAGGCAAAGATCAAGGTTCCCTTCTTCCACAACATTTTATCTGGGCTGCCACCAGAAGGTGCCATTCAGATGGAGAGTTCATCTTCCTGCTTCCAATAATGTGGAAAAAATAATCCCTCACAGGAGGGCCCTGCAGCCTGGGCTTTAGTTAATGCCAGATTCAATCAAGTTGGCAGCCAAAAAAAAAAAAAAAAAAAAAAAAAAAAAAAAAACCATCACAGAAGATATCATACAAATACATGAAATATTAGTATGAATTTTTCCCTTAAAAACACAGAGGTTGGAGCACTTGCTGTTCTTCTGGAGGAGCAGGCTTTGATCCTCAGAATCCATATGGTGTTTCACCATAAGAAGTTATATCTGTAGCTTCAGTCCCAGGAGACTCAATGCCCTCTTCTGGCATCCTCGAAGAATTTCACACACATCGTACACAGACACACATGTAGGCAAAATACCTGTACACATAAACTAATAAATAAAAATAAATGCCAGGTAGAATCCCCCACTAATAGGTCATCATGTGTTTCACCCTTTAAGATAGTCACTGCAGAGTGGTGCACCAAGGACCCTTTCTGTTATCCTCTCCTTTAAAGTTCATCTGAGTAAAATTACCAATAGCCTCTGAAAGAAGATGACACTGACTCTGTTGTTTGTCTTCAAGGTCACTTGTCCTATATTCATGCCAGAGTCGGGGACAAGGCAGCAGACAAGCAAGTGAGTGTGAGACTGCTGTAAGCATTTATATTCTTGGAATTCCTCCTGTTACCAGGGGTAATATAGAAGTTCTGCAATGCCGTTGGTCTGGGACTGCAGTAATTCTATGCTGTGGTTTGACATCTATGCCATAATTTACAAGCCCACGCAAGAAACTTATAGGGTTGTTATGACCAATAATGATTTGGAAAATAGCCTAATATATTTAGAGTATCTATATTTAGAACATTTAAGCCCTAAATCTATCTATCTATCTATCTATCTATCTATCTATCTATCTATCTATCTATCTATCTATCTATCTATCTATCTAAACATATAAAACAATATTACATATACAATATGTTATATATTATATTTATTATGTCATATATTATTACATATTATATATAATATATATTAGTATAACTTTAAAAAGTCAAGTAATCCCAGAAAATCTCTTAACTGACACAGTGCTGAGGGAATGAAAGGAGAGATTGGTGGGAGAAGAAACCCATAACGCAACCACAAAACAATTTTCAAAACCTGACTTTTAAAGACAGCCAAGGGCAGATGTCTGTTCTGGATGAGATGACTTAGCTTTTAGTTTCCTGTTTCTCTCTGCGGGGCTCCACTATAACCATTGGCCATAGCCCAGGATCGACTGCTTGAAGACTCTGACAGATGGTTGGTAAAAGGTGAGCTGGCTAGGAACTGGGCCAGGAAGAGCAGTTCTGCCCAAGGCCCTCTGCCCCAGTCTTCCAAGAGAGGAGGTGTTCTTGCCTCACAGATGTTCCTTCCCTTCCAGGTCAATGGAGTTTCTCTAAGAATGGGGGTGGGAGGAAAGGCAAATATAGATGAATAATATGGTCTCTAACAGAAATCATCAGTCTGTCTTTTTTCCATCCATCTCTAGACTTTCCTGACCATTAGATATTGAAACCAGAAGAGGGCAAAGCTAGCCCGAGGCTACCACAGATGGCCTGCTCAGGATGCCTCTCTGATTCACAAGGGAGACCGTTTCTCCAGCTTGAAACAGAGAATTGACAAGTTAGAGATCAATCTTCAAAAATAAGGAGCAAATAAAACATCCCTGGACAGAAAAATACTAACAGAATATGTTGCTAGTAACATATCTGCACAGACTGATTGGCATGTCTTCAAACAGAAAGATAAAAATGAAGGAACGAACAAGAATTATAGGAAGTGTAGAACCACGAGCACGTAGAATACTCTTTAGTCATATTTGTGACATGTATCTGATGACTTAAAACAAAAATTTGAAGTGACCATCTGTTGCCCAAAGTGCAATATAAAGACCAAGCTTGTAAAGAAAGTGAAGATGGCATATTCCATCTTAGGTCACTGGCAGTCTAATGCCTGTCACACACTGTCTCCTACATCCCAGAGAATCTACGTAAACACAAACATGAACAGAGCAACTCCAGGGATCAAGATCCTTAACCCAAGATCTGAAACTTTGAAACTGCTTGAGCAAAAAATAGAGTGTGCTTCAAGAGATAGTACAGGGAGAGACTTTCTAACAAGACACCAGTGACTCAGGAAATAATGCATTACTGCTCTAGCTAGAGTTCAAGCACAACACTGGTGGAGAGTGGAGAAAGTGGATGTCATTGGGCTTCTGTTGGCTTGAGAGAAAATGCTCTCCTAACCCCCTCCTGTACTAAGCTGTTAGATAGAGGTTTGCTGCACTCAGATGTATTCCTTCTATTTCCAGTCCCTTTGGGGCTTTCATAATGAAGAGATGTTGGATTTTGTCTGCATCTCTTGAAATAATCTCCATTTCTGTCCCTGAGTCCATCTACATCACCTATTACATTTAATGATTTGCATATGGTGAACCATCTCTGCATCTCTGGAATGTGGCCGGCTTGACCACAGTGAATCACCTCCTTGAGGTTTTCTTAAACATTTGGTTTGCAAATATTTGGAGAATGTTTGTCTGTGTTTCTTTTTCCATTGGATCTTTGTCTTGTTCTCCTATCAGGCTAATACTGGCTTTGTCAAAAAGGTTTGACAGTGTTCCTTCCTTTGCTATTTCACAGAATAGTTTGAGAAGTAGAATTCAATAGTGAATTCATTTGGGTCTGAACTTGTTTTCCCAGTTGTGAGACTTCTTATAACTGTTCTAATCTCATTGTTTCATACATATTTATTTAAAATTAATAGTTTATCTTGGTTTAATTTTGGAAGTCATATTCAAGTAGAAATTCTTCCGTTTCTTTGATATGTGTCAATTTAGTGGAGTATATGGTTTTTGAGTATATCTTTATAATTTCCTGAATTGTCTTGGTGTCTGTGGTAATGTTTCTCTTTTCATTTCTGATGTTAATAATTTGGGTCGTCTCTCATTGGTTTTGTTGACCTAAGGGTTTGTTGATCTTGTTTATATTTTCAAATAACAAAGTCTTTATTCCAATAATTGCTTCTCTTATTTTTTATTTCTGCATCACTAATTTCTTTCTGATTTCGATTATTTCTTCGTATCTACTCATTTCGATTTGGCTTGTTCTTATTTTTTCCAAGATCCTAAAATGCATCATTTAATTACCTATTTGAGTTCTATCTGACTTTTTGATGTCAGCTCTTGTAGCTATCATTGTATCCCATAAGTTTTGATGTGCTGTATTTTCATTTCCATTCATTACTAAAATTTCATTCAATTTCTTAATTTCTTCAATGACCATTCAGTACTGTGTTGCTCATCCTCCATGGTTTGTATATGTTTGGTGTTTTCTCTTATTGTTGATTTCTAGCTTTGTTCTATTATAGTAAAGTAAAATACAATCATTTATTTCAACTTTACAAGTTGAGAACAGTCATATTACACATCTATTTTAGGGAAATTTCCATAGGCTATGAGAAGAAGATATATTCTGTTGTGCTTAGATGGAATATTTTTGTAGATACCTATAGATTTGACATTTGATGTAATTTAACTCAAATAGTTTTCCTTTTGTTTTATTTCTGTCAACATGATCTTTCTATTGAGTGTTGAATTCACTCATTATTATTGAATTGAAATTAATATACCTTTATATCTAACAATATTTGTCTTACAAATTAGGATTTACCTATGTTCAGTGTGTATGTGCTGAAAACTGTAACATCTTGTTGATGGATTTTTCTTCCTGTTTTAGCAAAATGAAGTGATTTTTTAAAACGTCTTCTGGCTTATTTTGGCTTGAAGCCTACCTTGTTTGCTATATGAAGAGTAACAACTCCTGATTTCCTAGGTCTATTTCTTTAGTTTTGTATGTTGTGGCTTTCAGGAGCCCTTCTTCACATCCTATGTTTAGTATTTTAATTGCACTATGGTGTGAGGATGTCCCTTTCTTCTTTTGTCTAGTTAGCATTCTAGCCACATCCTGTACCTGCCTAGGGGTACTGTTCTTGCATGTGGGGATTGCTTTCTATGATAGATTGAAAACACTTTTGATGATGTCAACACGGACTTTTCCTCCCTTTTTTATCCCTGGGATTATATATTTAGTTCTTCAAGGCAGTTCATAGATCACAGTCATTCTATTAATGCTGTCTTATTAATTTATCTTTGTCATTGTCTGAACTTTCCAATTAATCTCCTTTGTCTTCAAGCCCCAAAGATGTTTCTTTTCCTTCATCCTGTATTGGTGAGATTTTTCCATGGAGATTTTTAGTGGACTTACTGAAATTTGATTTCCAACATTTTGGTCTGGTTTTTCTCCAGCATAGCTCTCTTTTAATTGAAGTATTTTCTTTCACACACTATATTAACTTCTTATTTAGTAGTGCTGTGTTTTTTCATCTCTTGGAGTTTATTCAGAAATTTATGCTGCTTTTATTTCTTTGTACGTTCTTATAATCATTCTTTTAAATTCTTTCTCTGGAATTTCATGCAGTTCATTCTCACTGGAGGTCATTGCTGTGAGAATTCTAATATTTATTTCAGCTTCATCCCATCATGCTTGATGTAGTGTGTTTCCATTTTAATTCATCTTAATATATTTTATAATGTCCCCATGGTTCTTTCTTTAATCCGTGAGTTATTTGAGCAGTATTATTTAATTACATGACTGTGAATTTCTAAAATTTCTTTTCATTATCGATTACTAATTTTATTTCACACTCATTAGAGAGTCTACTTTGTCTAATTTCATACATTAGCAACTAGCAGGGCTTTTATGGCATCTTGTAAATGCTACTGTCTTTCACGTACACTTGAGAAGGATTCACATCCTACCACTGTTGGATGAAATCGATGAGCACTGTGTCTGGGGTGACTGGGTTGCTTACTGTGTTCTGCACTCATCTTTTTTCCCTGTTGCCCTAGTTGCTACAAAGGAAGGCTTTAGTCCCGCCTACTTCTCTCAGCTCTGTAGGTCTCCTTCATGTATTCTGAAGCTATGTTGTTAGGTACATGAATGTTTATGTTTTTATTCCTTTATAGTGAATTTTTTCATAAATCACATTCATCATAGGGTATTTTGTATTATTAATTTTTGTCTTAGGGTGAACCTTGCCTATTACCAGACAGATACTCGAGTCGTCCTTCAGTTACTGGGCTTACAGCATAACTGATCCCGAAGCTTTACTTTCAAGCTTTATGTTATTATTGAACTTAAAGCGTGTCATTCATGGTAGCATCTAGGTGGCTAGTGTGACACACACACACACACACACACACACACACACACACACACACACATCTCTTCCTTCTTTGGAATCTTCTTTTGTGACAAAACATTTTTAATTATATCATTTAGTCCCTCTAGCATTTTATTTTGCTATATTTTATTGAATGCATTTTTAGAAGCTGAGAATTACACATAATAAGTTAAATTAGTTTTAGTTTGGAAAGAAGAGAACACTTGAAAATTTGGTAGATGATGGTTGAAAGTGGCACAAAATATGAATGAACTTAAATCCTTTATTACAGTTGTCTTCTGCTGCTGTGATAAAAACCATTTTGACCAAAAACAACTTAGAGGAAAGACAGTTTATCTTGGCTTACAGAAGTGGCTCTCAACCTTCCCAGGGCTGTGACCCTTTAATAGAGCTCCTCATGTTGTGGTGACCCCAACCATAAAATTATTTTGTGGTTACTTCATGACTATAATTCTGCCACTTTTATGAATCAGAATGTAAATATATGATATTCAGTATATCTGATGTGTGACCTCCAAAGGGTTTCTGACCCACAGGTTGAGAACCACTGTCTTACAGGTTACAGTTCATCACCAAGGGAAGCTGGGGCAGGAACAGAAGAATCAGAAACCATGGAGGAACAGCACTTGCTGACTTGATGGCTAGCTCATACTTAGCTCTATCATTCTCATATAACTCAAGACCATCTGCCCAGGGAATGATGGTACCTACCCACAGTAGACTGGGCACGTTGACTTCAATTAACAATCAAGGTAATCCTCCACAGGCTAATCTTATCTATATAATTTCTCACTTGAGACTTTCCTCTCAGATGACTCTAGGCTGGATCAAATTGACAAGCAAAGCTAATTAGGCCTGCCACTGAACTTGGCTAACTTGAGTTATTATGACATGACAACTATGTAAATCAGATTGAATCTTACTCTGTACATTTCCTGTTGTTGATACTGTTTGCTGTTTGTTAGTGACTAAAATCTAGCTAACCTTTGGGTCCCTGGAGATTAGGCAGATTTCCTTAAACGCCTTGAAAAAATTAAGGCTTCCACTCTTGTCAAGCTATGTTAGGGTATGCCTTCAGTGTCCCAGCTCCTGATAACTCTCCCTTGGGCCTCATTTAATGATTTCCTCTCAACAGTAGCCAAAGTTGAGAAGTTGGGTTCTTTTCAGGTCTCTCCTGGGTGTGTACTGAGCCCATACACAAAGCCTTCAGGTTCCCAGAAATATGACAGAGCTTTACAAAGCCGCTTATGGGCATCCCATTCTCCAAGTTTTCCTTTGAAATATTTTGGCTAGCCTTGCTTTTGCCCAACTATTGTTCAAGTAGCCAGGATGTTAAACAATTGAAACAATTTTTTTTTCCACAAATGCCTGGAGACAGGATTGTATTCATTGAGAAAGTCTTAAATTTGGTCAAATAAAAATAAACTCTTTAATGAGATTGTTTCATGGAACTATCAGATAGGTGAGGTAGGAATGACAAGGCGTTTAGGGGCATCCAGAACCATCCTCATCTGTTATGTCAATGAAGCTCCATGATGTTTTCTGTATTTCCCACAGTCTTGTGGCTTCTGATTTCTATAGTTAGTGGAAATTGGAAAGAGTAAATTAAAATAATCTGAAACATCAGTTTTTATTGAGTTCTGGGCACCTTAGATATCTGAAAAAGTCAATTTTGACATAGTTTTCCATCAGTACATGATTTTAGGATGTCTTGTTCTTCACAATTTTCCCAGAATAGGTATATAATAATAATACTGGCAATTTATGAGGAGATATTACCATTAGTAAATCAAGCTCTCAGATTGGCATGGTGGCATACCCTGATAATTCCAGCATTCAGAAGGCCAAGATGGTTAGACTACAAGCTTCAAGTCAGCTATGACCAGACCTTGACTCACGAATAAAAAAGAAACAACAACAAATTAAACTAAAATAATTATGAATAACATTTGTGTTTTCCAACACTATAACATTGTGATACAGTAGTAAGTAAAATAAGTGATAAAATATCATTTAGGATATTTAAGCAACACGAAGAACAGAATGATGGGTGGACTTCCCTAGGATTCTGCATCTAACAGTAGCAGGAGACTTGTTCAAATACACATCAAATATTTGTGAGGGAAGACCATCTCTTGGGCTCAAGTATCAATATCTTTATAAGCATTTTTTCTAGTGTTAGGACTTCTGAACTCGTTTTTTCTTCATTTATTTGTTCTTCAGGATTTATGTTCAATGTATTTTCATCGCATTCACCCTCTCCCTACCTCTTCTCATATTTTTCTCCCCCACTTTCCTACCCACCCAAATTTGCATACTCTTTCTTTAATTAAATAAATAATTAATTAATTACACCCAAATGCTGCTCCCTCCCAGACCCCCCTCGCAGAGTTTCTCCCCCCATCTCCTCTCCCCTTTGCCTCTGAGAGAGCATCCCCTCCTTAGTATCCTCCCAGCCTGGTGCATCGAGTCTTTGCAGGATTAGGTGCATCCTCTCCCACTGAGGCCACTCATGGCAGCCCTCTGCTACCTGTGTGCCTGGCATCTCAGACCAGTCGGTATATCCTCTTTGGTTGGTAGCTCAGTCTCCAGGAGCTCCAAGGGGTCCAGGTTAGTTGACACTATTGATCTTCCTGTGGGGTTGCCATCTCCTTGAGGGCCTTGAATCTTTCCCTAACTCTTCCATAGGGGTCCCTGACCTCTGTCCAATGTTTGCCTGTGGGTATCTGCATCTGTCTCAGTCAGCTGCTGGGTAGAGCCTCCTAGAAGGCTGCTGTGCTAAGTTTCTGTCTGCAAGCATAACATAGCATCACTAACAGTGTAAGGGATTGGTGTCTGCCCATGGGATGGATCTCAAAGTGGGCTGGTCAGCCATTCCTTCTGCTTTGTCCTTGCATTGCTTTTAGACAGGACCAATTTTGGGTCAAAACTTTTGTAGGTGGGCTGGTGTCCCCATCCCTCCACTGGGGGTCCTATCTGGCTACTGGTGATGGTCTCTTTAGGTTCCATATCTCAACAGTTGGCATTTCAGCTAAGGTCACCTTCATTGACTCCTGGGGAGCCTCCCTCATCCATGATCTCCGGGTCTCTGGGACTTCCTAGAAAATGCTCCCACTCTCATCTCTGGCAGCTGCATATTTCCATTCATTCTCCTGGCCCTCTGGGACTCTATCCTGTCTCTCCTCAGACACATTAAATACTACAGCTTTCTGCACTGGCACATAATAACTGAGCAATTACCTTTAAAATAGGCAAAGTTATCTTGACTTAATATTCTGGAAGTCTTAGTTCAAGATCTGGTGGCCCTCTTGTTTAGTGCACTAGAGAAGATGACATATCATCACGGGATCTCATGGAACAGCAAATACATATACCACAAATCAGGAAGGAATACAATGAACAGGAAGAGGATGGAGCTGAGATCTCACAATCCCCTTCCAGGGCACATCCCAGTGACCAATGCTCTTTCCACTAGTCCTCTCCTAAAATAAGGTTCAACACCACTATTACTAAACATATTGAAAGGAAATTCATGTTGAATTTAACATTGATGGTGATTTTGTTTTGTTTTGTTTTGTTTTGGTAGGTGAGTTAAATGAATGTATTGCAGCTGGGTGCTTAAATTGTCCTTGTGTTCTATGGGGACACCTATTAGAAAGAAAGGGATGTTTGCCACATACATGGAGATATGTAGCATGCCATCAAAGAGTGTTAGTGGACTAGGGAGAAATGCTTACATTCAGTGATTTCTCAGCATCCTATTAAGAATGTCAGCATCCTATAAAGAACGTCAGGGGCAAAAATGGCATTGTGATTTACCTGATTCTCACAGGGCTGTGGAGAGACAGGCTGACCCTGTCTATTCTCTTATAGCTTTCTGACTTGGGAGGAGCAGACACAGGATTTTTAGCTCAAAAATTACAGGAGAAAGTTATCTTTTCTGTGAGGAGGCTGAGGGCCCAATGTGTGTCATTGAATGTTTATAATAGGGTAGAAATTCTTCAGGTGCGGCTTCTAAAAACATGTTTCTAGGGCAGTTATGATTACTAAAGCTATTTCTAAAGTCCGAGAATGGGACTTGGGAAAAGTATCTCATCCAAACTTGTGAGTGGAGCGAGACATCTTGAAGGCAGGGATAGGGCTCCTGTCATGCCTCTACTTTGAGCCACATGCCTTACCATTGAGGGTGTGATGTCTGGCTCTCTGGTAGCCCCCTTTTCTTCATGAGAGGTCTTTATGAGATGCCCATGGAACTTCAAGCAGGGGCCAAGAATGGTTCCACCATTCTCTGTGTGTGTGTCATCTCCAACAACATTTAACCTTTTGATGTTTTGGGCCTCTCAAACTGTGGAATGGAAATTGAGTTATTTCCTTGCAAATCTGTAGGCACAGGAAAGCGTTTATGCAGGATGTAATGGGGTGAGCGTCATACTGGAGACAAGCTCATTTGCTAAAATTAAGCTAAGGGGAAATTTTTTTCCCAAATTGTGTTTCATAATATTTAAAAAATTACGAATTAATTTAAGCTAAACACCTCCATTTCAATTAGCAATGTCAGATTGCTCCCAAGGAACTGATGTGGCTTTGGCATGGTCACACTTGTCAAAAGCTTACCCAGTTGGTTTATTCCCAAGCTATGTGGATTATGCACAGGATGACATTTCAGACTACCACAGCTTCCAAACACCTTCAGAGTTCTGAGGTTTAGCTGAGGAGCAGATTAAACGCATCCAAGCCAACTTCAGCTTGCTAAAAATTTCCCAAACATTGCGTTAGAACTGTGTGAATGCATATATTTCCTTTTCATTAAAACTGAAATGTGGGCTCAGTGGAGTGCCACCAACCTCAAAACATACGGAAAGACACTTAGCTCTGTGAGCCACTAGACTGGATAGGTAGACATTGTTCTGTGTGGTGTGTGATCAGCGATGTTTGTCTGTAGGGAAGATGGGATTCAGAACCCAAAGGGACATGGATACATGGTCCCCCCTCAAGTGTTTGCCAAAGTTTCAGTGCCTCACCCTACCACCCAGCCACACTCCAAATTCAAAGGAAGCTCAAGTCTCCTATAAAATGCAATGGTGTTTGCAAATAGCTTGGCCCATCCTTGGCACATCTGAAATATCCATAGATTACAATAGTTACAAATGGAAATGCTATAAGTAGTTCTACTGTATAATTTAGGTAGTAAAAGCAGCAAAATGTCTGCACATATTAAGTACAGCTATAACCTCTGCCAACATTCCTGATGGGGCAGGTTGAATGTGTGAAATAGAACTTATAGACTCAAAATATCAATTGTACATAGAGGTGGATTGTCATGGGGACACAGGTGACTACTGGGACATGAGGACAAACTGCTTTCTGAGTACAGATAATCTGAGTTCACACAAATGAGAATTTTTTGACTTTTTTAGCCTGCTCTTGTGAATGTGAGCCTAGCTGGGTTGTGAAGATCAATAGGTGTGAGGGCTGTAAGGGCTTTAAATGCCCACAAGTAGGGGACAGCAAGTGGGAGCCAGACATGGGAATATTCTGCCCAAGAGAACATCCACCTACTTCTCTGGACTGCTAAGAGATAACAAAAGTTTGGTCTTTTACAGGCATCTTACTGATTTTCAAATATTGATAATATATTATTTTATATATTTATCTAATATGTATTTTATATATATCATAATATCTTATTTTAATTTTCTGTCCATTGTGTTGGGCCAAACAAAGCTAGTTAGTCACCCGTCCTACAGGTGTCCTTCCCATGCCAAGTCCCTGATCCATCAGACACTTCCCTAAGCACTCACCGGCTGCCACCAGCTCAAGATATGCCACAGACAGCTGAGAATGTGACATCTTCACTGTGCATCGTGCTTGCGAAATAGCTGCCTCATGGTGTGCTATTAGCTGAGGGAAGTTTAGTTCAACCTGAAAATATTGCTGAGGGGGCAAGTTCACAGTGTCTACCCTTCTGCTGCACTGCTCAGTGGCCCTGACACAGGAGCCCCTGTGCCTTATTTAACCCAATCTGTCCATCCTGAGACCTTTCACTTTTAAAAGCAGAGAAAGAAATGTAGAGACACGCGCAGGAGCCGGTTTCTTACAGTTTTGGAATGAGTCCTTTCCTCTGTAAACAAGCCCATAATGAACTATGGAGGACCAGGATGATGGTTTAGTGGTATCCTGGTTGTTTTGCTGTTGTTTGGTTGCTTGTTTGTCAACACAACAAAAGCCAGGGCCATCTGGGAAGAGGAAACTTCAATTGAGAAAATGTCTCAATCAGATTGGAGTAGCTGGTCATGGGTTGTATAAAAATGCAAACTGAACAAACTATGAAGAATAAGCCGATAAGCAGCACTCTCCCATGGCTTCTGCTATAGTTCCTGCCTTCGGGTTCCTGCCCTGATTTCCCTGGATGATTAAACTATGATGTGAAATAAACCCTTTCCTCCACAAGTTGATTTGGATTATGGCTTCTGTCATAACAATAGAATGCAAGCTAGTGGATAGAAAGCTTGCAACACAGATGTGGGGACCAGAGTTTGGGTCCTGAGCAACTATATAAATAGTGGGCATCAAAGGCCAAGTGTAATCCCAGTGCTTGGGAATCAGGAAAAGGGATCCCATGAGCAAGCAGGCTAGCTGGCCTAGCTGAATTGCAAGCTCTGGAATTAGCAAGAAATAAAATAGAGTGGTCAAGGAAGACATCTGACGTCAACTCATGGCCTTTACTCATAGCTGCATGTACTCAAACACATGTAAACGCACACATTCACATATGAATATACACATATACATATGCACACAGGTGCATATGGAAGGAAGGGAGGGAGGAGGGAAGGAAGGAAGGAAGGAAGGAAGGAAGGAAGGAAGGAAGGAAGGAAGGACGGAGAAGGAAGGAGGGAGAGATGAAGGGGAAGTGGGGAAGAAGAGAGGGAGGGAGCAAAGGAGGGAAAGGAGGTGGGAGAGGGAAGGAAGGATAGGGAAGGCAGATTCGCCATCAGCCAACTGTAAATCCAGAATTGAGCAAATGCTTCCTTGATCACACTCCCACTCAGTGTGGCAATCCTGGGGTTCTGTTGGCCTAAGGTTTCCCACTTTGTGTGGAAACACCCAACCATCATGTCAGAGGTCCACGCATGGTTTTCATTGCACCCATCTGCCTGGCTTCTTTCTCAGTCAATGAATGTCCTCAAAATTCTTGTTGGTGAAACAGAAAAACAAAGGGATACAATCAGGAGAAGAATATCGTCCTACTCTGTTGCTTATTTGGAAAGAGGCAGAATGCCCTGAGGTCGCAGCAATCTCAGTTGCAGTTCTCAGGCTACTGTAAACAGTGGCTGCATTTGAAGGACTCTGCTGCCCAGGCGTATACCTTAAGGCAACTCCAAGTGTGGCTTAGAAAAATAGAAGGCACTCACTGCCTGTGCCTCCTTGAGATGGGAAGACCCGGCTCATCTCACTGGGAACACAGTAAGTCAAGATCTCCGCTGGTCTCATGGAGACTCCTGGCTGGTGACTTGGTTTCAGATAACTGGCTGTTTCCAAGATGAAGCTAGCTTGGCCTGGCAATTCTATTAGGCTAACCCCTTCTGTCTTTCTTAAATAATACCATCTCTTGCCTTAAAGAGAAATTATGTCGTATAAGAAAGAATTAAGAAAGCATTTCAAAGCCATAAGAATCGATCAGCAGGCATGCAAACAAACAAATGTTTTGTTTTGAGTTTCTCAGTACAATTACTGCAACTGAATATAGAGTGAAATGCTGAGAAACTAAAGTAATTTACTCTGAATGGTCAATACAGTTTAATGAGTGGGGACAGGGTCTTAGGTCAGCAAAGATTACCCCATCTAACCAGACAATTTCTCCAGGAGACTGGGATTATGGAAATAAACTCGCTAGACAGTCACTTATCCTCTATTCTGCTCAGGCCTTCCCATTTTGGTTTTAGGAACCAGTGATTTTATTCTGTGGAAAACACAATGATATTGATACTGCATTTACTTAATACCTTCAGGTCTATTATGGAGAAACAAAATCAGCAGCAGATTTACTCACAAGCCAGAGAATAAATTTTTACTCCAGAGTTTTTCAAACAATGATTTTCAATGAGGGTATGCCATTCATTCGTATGCTTAGTTTCAACTGAGTGAAAGAAATAAGGATAAGGTGGATTTCAAGGTTTAGGAGGATGCGATGCAGAGGCAGAAACAGAAAGATACTTTGATTTATTATAGGGTTTTTCTGAACATACTTTCAAGGGCAAATGCCAGGTCTTTGGGAAGAGCTCTTACCAGGGCCAGGGATGTCTGCATCTTGTGGTTTCAGTCTCTCACATTCTGCTTGCCTGAGTCCTCATTATCTTCTCAAGTTTCCTAGGCACCACACAGCCACTCTGACTGCTGTATAATCAGCAGCAGATGCCCACAGGGAAGGGAGGACCATCCCTGCCCTCGCATTAAGGAACTGTTCACAAGAAAGCTACGTCAGAAGGCAAACAAACAGCGTTGGCGGCGTTCCTGTCCCACTTCTAACCTCTTGTGATCTTTGGCTTCTGTTCAGGAACGGCATTTATTTTGGCTTCATTAAAAAACGTGTGAGGTGGAATTTCACATAGGTCTGAAGTTCAGTGATTTACAGGCCAGATACAGCAGAGGGTTGCCTTGGAGTTCCTAACAGTTTGGGGTTGGAGACCCTGGTTTCCCTGCAAAGGAGATAACAAACTCCCCTCGTATTTTATTTGCAACTTATACTGACAACCTAGAACTCTGCACTGCAAACCCTTTCCTCCCCCTCCCCATCTTTTCAGCTACTCCGTGAATGGCTTGGGGACATCTCAGGGGACCACATTTGTTCACTTTGGGAGATCTGAGTGAAAGCTCCTAGAGGTGACAGTGACTACAAAGTGCGCTGTGTACAGGTGAGAAAGTGTTGGGTGAAATCCACTCATATTTATAAAAGGTATTTATACAATAACAACTAATAGCAATTAAAAATCAACCATACTGGCCTTTAACTAAAAGGAGAACAAACTGATGGAGTCTTATGAAGGGTAACTTAATATATCATCTAACAAAATTTAAATTCAAATGGTTTCACCTTAGAGATTCAATTTTTTCTGAACGTATTGACAGAAGCACATAGATTCGATCAAGTTTTGTCTAAAATGTTCACTGGGATATTTATAATAATGGAGAATTTTATGGAGATTACCATAAATAAAGCAGCAAAATAGAAGATAAAGTGCTTCAGGTTGAAGTAGGCAGGCTGTCGTTTTCATGGATGGCTATGAACTCTATAGACCTTCCTTGTCCAGTCCTGGGAACCTTCAATCCAAACAGTACAGCTGCTATTACGTATGTCGGAGACGTTTCACCATGTCTACAGGCTTACCACTGTGCTCATGGCCAATTTGCAAAGAACTCATCGCTAGATGTGGTTTTAACCCCTCCTATGTTAGAAACCATCATGGCCAGGGTTTCTCTGTGCTTGCTGCTACCCCATGCAATGAAACAACCTTCTAAATGGCTCCACCGTCAGACAGGCAATGCACCAGTTCCCCGGATCTTACTAGGCTGGTCTCCGGCTGTTACCTCCAACAGTATGAAATTGTTTCTTTCTTTCTTTCTTTCTTTCTTTCTTTCTTTCTTTCTTTCTTTCTTTCTTTCTTTCTTTCTTTCTTTCTTTCTTTCTCTCTCTCTCTCTCTCTC
>NC_034591.1:132929047-132950693 GCF_900095145.1 Mus pahari | reverse complement strand
CTCTCTCTCTCTCTCTCTCTCTCTCTCTCTCTCTTTCTCTCTCTCTCTCTCTCTCTCTCTCTCTCTCTCTCTCTCTCTCCCTCTCTCTTTTAGATTTATTTATTATTATATGTATGTATGTACACTGTAGCTGTCTTCAGACACATCAAAAAAAGGGCATCAGATCTTCATTACAGATGGTTGTGAGTCACCATGTGGTTGCTGGTATTTGAACTCAGGACCTTCAGAAGAACAGTCATTGCTCTTAACCACTGAGCCATTGCTCCAGCCCTGAAATTCTTTAATATCACTTTTTTTTTTTTTTTGTCAAACACGAACCAAATCCCCAAAGAAAGATGAGAAAACTCAGACTTAGAAAAGTTAAATGCCTGAACCAACTCTGGGTATATGACCAAAATGGAAGAGGATCAAGATTAACTTGATAATGGGCAGATTTGATGGATGAATGAAGTCATTCTATTAGAAATGGAACATGGAACCTGAGTTGTGTTCTGTGGGCAGGAGTGACTTGAGGATAGCTGCAGCAGCTGTGGAATGCAGATACTCCGCTGCAGCAGCTGTGGGCTGCAGATGTCCTGCTGCAGCAGCTGTGGATTGCAGATGCCAAGCAAATGCCAGCAGGAGCACTAATTAAGGAGGAAGATACAGCGGGGATCTGATGATTTTCTTACATTCAATGTGGGCAGAGGGAGAAGTGAATTTTGCAAGCTTGAGTTTTATGTATCTAGACTTGCAGCTGCCAACAGTGTCTGCCTCAAGAGGGCATTGATAACAAAGGCCATGATCTAAGACTCTGCAGCTGAGTTCTGGGGAAGTGGAATGAGTCTTTCAGGACAGGATGTTCTCTGGGGAGAGGCCATGGGTATATCTTCGCATCATCTGACCTCACTCCATCAGAATTTTCTCTACTGAAACCTCCACCACTCCACTCTCGCCCTTTCTTCTCATTAGTAGTTGAAGCAAAGTCCCTAAAAGTCTCCTTAGATAATTGTTTCCTTGTTCACTACTTTGACTACTTCCAGAAAATGACTTTGAGGGATGGTATAAATGTGATTTCTATTTACAGACAGATCATATCGGAATTGAGGTGTCTGTGCGGTATCCAGAAGATCCATTTATTTGAACAGATGAGGAAATAAGCGAGCTGTTTTTAACTGTCCAGATAGGGAAGAAGAAAAAAAAAAACTTTCAGATTGGACATACATTAGCACAAACTTATGGCTTCCTATTAATGGGTCCTATATTTAGAGGACCAAATCTATTTGAAATTCAGTATTGTATGGTTTATACAATAGTGTCACAGTAGTGACTACTTATGACTGTCAGCATCCTTACCCCATGAGGCTTCACACGGTCAAATGCCTAGACCTCTGCTAGTGAGAACTGGCCTTGTGGTTTGTCTCTACCCATGCTGACAGTTCACCACCTCTTACTTACAAGAACTTTACAACTAAGTGCTTTAATAAATGTAAACACTGTCACTTCAGAAAAAGAATCATCCAACATTGTGCGGATGCCTTTGGCTGGCATCAAAGAAGAAGGAGAAATGGAAGGCAGACAAATGAAAGACTGAGAATGGGAGGAACGGACCTCAAGCAGGGAAGGAACCTTTAAGAATAAGTTAACAGGAATATGTTTTTAAACATGCGTGGTTCCTCCCTAAGAAAAGGAAATTTATTAAGTCAGTTAAGAAATAGAAGCCCTGAATAGAATGATACCAGCAGAAATGACTGGCAGGGACCTGGCAAGAATGTTTCTGGTGGCAATGTTGATTTCCTTTAGTGTTGGCAGATAAATCTCTAAATTATATAAACCGTTCCAGACAGCACAACATCATGAGAGGTTTCTCAAGCCTCTACTGCCTAAATCTGGACTTTACAATGGCAGGCTTACTTCAGTCATGATGGCGAGGCATGGATTCTTCAGTGAAGACTAGCAAGCGCCACTCAGCAGCACATTCAAAGGATAACATTCCATGTCTGAGTCTTGCACGCAAATGCTGATATACTAAAAATAAGCCCATTAGTAGAGCACTTAAAATAAAGGAGCCAAAGAAGTGACCCAAGTTCATTTAAAAAGCCACCAGAGGTCGATCAACAAGCTTCAGCATGTTTTCTTATGAAAACTGTAGCTACCTGCATCAAGGATGACTGAGAGATAAACCCAGAGAGTGGGCACCCTGACTGGGATCAGCTGCTTGTGGTGCTGCAGGCGTGAGGGAGGGCACCTCAGTCTCTGCTGTGGGGATAGAAAGAAGCGGCATCCGTAGCAACGCCTAAGTACCTGGGGACAAAGCTGCCTGCTTGCATTGCAATCGTGATGACAGTGACTTTATGGTTCTCGAGGTCTGCTTCTGGCTGTAACTAGACATCCAGACTGGGTGATTTGTGAGGAATAAAGGGTGGATCTAAAGCCTAGGAAGGGTAAGACCAGACAGCTTAATCTGGGAGGGTTCTTCTGGCTTGTGGTCCAGGGAATCCCATGCCAGGCAGGTGCGCTTGGGTCTCTGTGTTCCACTCCTTATAAAGCCACTGATACTATCAAGGAGCCCCACCCCAGTGAGCTCATCTGACACTGATTGTCATCGGAAAGGCATTTTGTCTCATTTCCAAATACTATTAATATGCGGCTTTGGGGATTAAGTTTTCAATACTTGATACTTAAGGGGCACATTCATACCATGGTAGCGATCGATATCCGACTATGAAACCTAACTGTGAGGGGTGGGAGATGGCTCAGTCAGTAAAGTTCAAGCATGAACTGAGTCTGGATCTCCCCAAACCCACACAAAATCTGGACACAGAGGCGCTTTTCTGACAGAGACAGGTGGGTGACTGGAGCTCACTGGCCAACTAGTCTCAAAAAATATAAGGTGGAGATTAATTCAGGAGACACCCAGTGTCAACCTCTGTCCCCCAGATGCTTATAAACACACAATAGCACACACATACACACATACACACACACACACACACACACACACACCAACAAAACAAAACAAAACAAAACAAAACAAAACAAAACAAAACGCAAAAACAAAATCTGACCAGGGGACTTGAGGTGGGTAAGGAAAATCAGGAGCGGCCCTGTTCCTCTTTATCTTTTGTTACAAGCTAAACAGTGTTCTCCTCATTCGTATGATGAATTTAATGAGGACTCAGAATATACTAGGAAATGAGTTTGATTTTAATTTTTTTTAAAATTGATTAATGTCTTTAGAGACAAGGTGCCATTCATTAGGTAACCCTGACTAGCCTGCAATTCACAATGCAGACCGGACTGGCTTCAAACTCATAGCGATTGTCCTGCCTTTGCTTCCTAGTGCTGGGCTAAAAGGTGTGGGCCACCATGCCAAGCAAGTCAAGGTCTTCAAGGAAATAATTACATTAAAATGAGGACATTGGTGTCAGTACTAATCAAGCATAAGAAGATGACATTAGGATACAGACACCCAGGGAAGGTCATGTAACGACGCAGGTTGAAGATGCCATCTTCGGCCAAAGAGAGAGGCCTCGGGAGGAAGTAGTCACACTCACACCCTGATCTTGGGTCTCCAGCCTCCAGAAGGCAAGTCACCAACTTCTATTACGTCACCTGGAACTTCTTAAATAGTTTCCACTCACAAACACTTCCTGCCTGAAACTTTTACACAACCTTGGGTATGTGGACAGAAAAACAGAGTGCACAGCTCTAATAAACCACAAAGATGTTTATTTCCAAACAACCTCTTGGTGTACATCTAAGTTTTCCACTGGTTAATGATGAAGGCATGTTTGTGGACTATGAATGAATGGATGTGCACACTCAGAAAGGGGATGAATGGACTCTTCCCTTCCAAGTTCAAACTAACGCCTGTGCGGGCAGGCAGCCTCCCTCAGACAGATGTGTGCCTCGTGGCTCACTCGCCTCAAAAGAAGCTGATGCCTGGAGCTGGCTTAGTTCTCTTGAGAGCCAGTCAGTCATTTGACTTAGTGTCCTGCCAAATGCCCTCGGCTTTGTCTTTCCCATGACCCCATAAAGTGGGTGCTGTCAGTCTCTCAGGGGCCCAGCTCCTTCCCTTTCTGTCAGAGCTCTGGGAAGTCCATGGCTGGTGTCCGGAGGAAAGGGTATTCTTAGTTCTGACTAAGGCACTGAGAACTCTCAAACAAGAGCCGATGGTGTTCTAATGAGGAGCAGATGAAGGGCACAAACGCCTAAGCCAAAAATCCGGGAAAGCTGAGAAAAGAAAATACCAATATTGCCAAATCCTTCTGAGCTCCAAGTTTAAAAGCATGTTCATTCTGCTTGCTGGACTTCTGCAAGGAAGCCTACGGAGGAGCTCAGAATCACGCAGACTCGAAAGAAATAAATTTAATCAAGAAACCACTGCTCTCAGATAGGTTCGCCAAAAGGGATGTCTTAATTGGCCCATGCTTTAAGAAAATCTTCTGCAATAACCAAAACCCATGACTAATTACCATGTGTGGCTGGGTGGGGCAAAAATACAAGGCAGCTAGAAGCCAGTGGAGAGTGTGATGTCTTTGTTCCCATTGTCACAGGTCATTCCCTTGCTGTGAGAGCTCTGAGCTGTGTCCTATGAGCTAAAAGAAAACGCAGAAAGCTTAGTTCTCTTCATTTGCAGATCCTCGAGTGGCCTCCAGTCCTTGATAGGTGCTTTGTGTGTGTGTGTGTGTGTGTGTGTGTGTGTGTGTGTGTAAGAGTTAAACACTGTCATGAGAAAAACGGATGACTAACCCCAACAAACTGTGCGATTTCTTCTCTCCTTCTTTCACAGGACAAATAGAGAGAGGGGGTGCACATAAATCCCTATAATGTGACCCCAATTCTCCATGTATCCAGCATAACACTGGCTTCTGACAAATGACAGAGGAGAAAATAGATGGCCAAAATCCCAGGCTGCCTCTTCCTTCAAACCCAGCCTAAGTCTATCTCTGGCTTAAGTTTGAGAGCTAATGGGGGGTGGGGGTGGCGGGCAGCTGCCATCCAACATGTTAATTAAAGACACTGTTAGCTGTGAAAAGGAGAGAAAGGAGGTACTGATAAAGGGAGCCCCAAGACTGTCTTCAGGGCACTGACATGCATTTTAGGTTAAAGTGAAAGAATTGGGGTGGGAGCAAAAGATCTACAAAATTAAGCAGTCTGATCCAGGTGTGGTCTGGTTGGTCCTCACTCAGCTCTCGTCTGCAGCATGGTCTGAATTAGTCATTGTCATCATTTGAGGGGAGCAATCTGGTTCTCATGAAGTGGTCACTTCTGCTCCAGGGTCCAGCCTCACCATAGCAGACAATGACCCTCACGTTTGTTTGATGGCAGTTTAGTTCTTAGTCATAAGGTGTTTATTGATCAACCCTATTATTCCCAGGATCTAAAGTGTCTGCAAATGTCTAGACAGCTTTAAACATGGTTGGGAGATCTGGAATGGGGTGGGGGAGGTACTCTGATAATAAGATAACCATGGAGATAGATACAAATGAAAGAGAGAGGTCAGGCTTTTTTCTAATCCCAATCACCTTGTGGGACCAAGGAAGGAGTCCATGCTTTTTAGCCAAAGCACTTTCTAAGTACCCGCTGTACCACTACCTCAGTTCCCAGACTTTGATTTCTAGAATTTTCCCCCAGTAGTTATAAACTTTGGCTTAAAATGAATTATACATTCTTTAAAAACATGTTCTTTAAGCATCTGTGAATGTTCCAGATTCCCCTTCTCTCAAATAAAAATTAGATTTACTAGGAAAGTGCACAAAATTAAAGGTAAGTGGATAGTTCCATATACCTTGGGGTATTCACTTAAATTTACCCTGACTTTTGTCTTTACTTATTATTTTTATAAAAGATCAAGTTATATAAATTACTGTTGTTTGTCTGAGAAATTATTTCAGAAAGTCTTACAGAGAGGAGGTCCATTTATTTTTTTTTTTTCTTTTCACCTCTAAAAGTTCTACAGATGGAAAGAAAGCAAAAATTTGGTCATGTTTATAAACTAGAAAACATGTTGAAAATCCCACAGCAGTCTTTAATGATAGTGTGAAATATATATTTGGTTTCCAAACAACCTTTAAAGACAGGAAACTCTTCAGGAAGATGTGGTTTGCTTTATATGTCAAAGACTGAGAATTAGCTGGCAGCCCCCACAAAATATCAGGATGCTGCTGGTCACCATAGAGACTGGCAAGATGAGGATCTGGGGGCATTTAGTACCATCTCCAACCTGGGAGAAGGGAGGAGCTAAAGATAAGTTGGTGATGATCTGTGGACAGTCACTTAACAATCTTGGTTTTCTAATGAAGTTTCCATGAGAACTCAAAAGGATAGAGATTAGAGGATCTCTGGTGGGGAAGACTTGGTAGTGCTGGCAGTGTGAAGAAGTAAGGGCGTGGGATCTCTGAGACTCTTCCCTACGCATCTTAAATAGTCTTTGTCTTACTTGTGTAGACCAAAGCAGAGGTGTGGAAACCCTGCTCACAGTCTGTCTGCCAGCAACACAAACAAGACAATTCGAGGCATCTGAAACATGTGAGGTCAGTCCTGGGAACCGAGTCTGCAGTCTGAGGATCTGGTACCAACTCCAGGTAGACAGTGGCCAAATGGAGTTTAATGATGAGATAAATTGGTTGAAACCCTATATATCTGAGCTCATAGAAGCATTCTGTCCCAAAAGCATTGAATAAACTGTGGTGTGCTGTTCTCAGAGAGACAGACCCATCCCCAGCATGCAAGGAAAGTGACCCAGCAGTTAGATGTTCATTTGTGACCCTTGGGTGATTTGATTGAATCACTGCATTTTTCTATCCTAAAAGTTTAGGCCAGTTTGTATTGAGCCAATCTACCTGACACCAGCATGACGTTGCATAAAATTCCTGGCACTTCTAAGCAACTGCTTTTGTCTTGGTCTCTTACTCTATCGTATGTACATTTAAGTCTCTTTGGAGTCTATAAAAACCAGAGAGAAAGTCCTCTGTCCCTCTGTAAGAGCTGAAGCACTTGGCCCTCATGCAGAGGCAGATCTGCAGCGGCAGCATAAGCAGTTTTAAGCTGCTTTCTGCACAGACCTGTTTGCATTAGGACGCCAGAGCTGATTTTAAGCGATGCTGAAGAGAAGTCAAGATCTGGGCACCAAGACTAAAAACTCACTGACACTCCAGATTCTGTTATGGCAAATTTTTTCACAAACCTTCAATCTCTGAATGTAAATAACATTCCTCTGGGCAATGCAGAACTATTATTTAGGAGCTAAGAAAACAGACCTCCGGAACAATTGTTTTCATGAACTTGCTTGGCAGGACAGTACATGTTTTGCAAAAAGTCAAAGCAAAATTATTAACATGGGTACGTGTTACTCAATGTGACTTCCCAAGCATTTGGGCAAGGTTTGCAGGACATGGAGATCAAAGTTGGAAGGGGTCATGTAGCTCTGCAAGACTTCAACAGTTTTGTTTCTGAGGTAGCAGATCAATGCTTAGTGCATCCCTTGAGAGGTAGTTATCTGAGGTCTTACACAGTCACTTCTCACAGCAAAGCTGGGCGATATACATCGATGGGATTTTGGAAACAGAAAGACTCGGTCCCAGAAAGGATAACCACTCTGCCTGAGTCACCAACTCACTCAGATGGTTAAACCCAGGCAGTCTGCCTTACAGAAATGTCACTTTTTCTGTGGTTTGACATTGTGCAATCTCATAGCCTTGGCACTTGTTAGGGAATGCAATCCATATAATTTTAATCAAAAAAAAAACATAATTTTATAATGGATTTACCTTCCAACAGATGGATAATACCCCAACTAGATGATATCTCCTGCTAGGAACTAAAATTTGCAATACCAGGAGTAGGCTATCTGTTTTTGTGCTACTGAGTAATGCAGTCACATAGACACCTCCACTCCACGCAGTAGAGGTTATAACCAATACTCTTGGCTGCCTTCTAGAACCTCATAGTATGATCCTATTGATGCTGTCATAACAGAGTCACAGAACATGGAGAAATCAAGCTAGTTCCCCCTTGGAAGTTTCATTCCTACTGCTAGTGGTCACAGTGCTAAAAGTTTCTAAGCATATTGCCAAGGGGAGAAAAATCTCCAATCTCATCTAGCTGTGAACCATGCAAATTATAACAACAACTGGCCTGACAAGATATAGCCACTGGTACAGTAGTGGTACAGATGTTATGGAAGTAACCACTTTCTGCTCAAATCTAAGACCTCCTCTATGAGATGAATCCTATCTCTGGTACTGTTAAAGGGGCCAAGAACCTGTGGCTAAATAGCTAGTGAAGAGATTAATGCTGTGATTCTACTAAATGGACATAGTATTAAAACGACTCCCAAGGACTTATTGCTATGCCCAGAGACCAGAGCATCTTTCATCAGAGAAGTTTCTCCTTACAGTAGATGCCAAGTAACATAGAGTTCCCCGAAACTTCCTAATGTGAAGAGATCAAAAGACTGTGAGGTGCATTGCCCCAGTGGAATTTTTATATGTTACACATTCCCCACAAGTTTCAGGGATCTTCTTGGGAGAAGGGTGGAAAGATTGTAACAGCCAAAAGTGGTTCACAACATCAAGGAAACAGGGTTTTCAGACACAACAGAGAAGTTGCACATACAAACTCACAATGACAATGACAGTATCGACAAGACTTGGGAAAGCTCCAGTCAGACAAAATCTCAGCATAAAGGGGGGGGGGGGGAGGGGATAGGCTTGAAATCTCACTACTAGGTGATGAGATATTGCCATCTGATAGCTTCTGGGAGAGGGAGAGTTGGATTTCCTTAATGATGGTAGGTAGATTACATGCTAGGGCAGACCCTAATCCCAAGATGAGCTAAGCAACACAAACTGGGGCAGAGATAGAAAAGTCTCAAAGTTAAGTGGAAAGAATAGGAGGGGGTAGGAAGGTGGCTATGTAAAAAGCTGGGCTCAAGTAGGTTCCAACGACACTGTATGGAGTCCTTAAAGAATCAATAAAAATTCTGTTTAAAAAAAGGAGAAACCCGTTTTGGCTATAACAAAATGTACTATCTATTCCATGCCCATGCCAGTTCCTTAGCCAGTCAAAGACTGTCTTCCCATGGCACAGTTGGTAGGAGGTGATAGTAGGTGATAGAAAATTGAATGCTGCTCTCTGCTGATTCCCCGTGTCTGTGCTTGCAGTATCTCACCTGCATTAGCACTGACTGCCTCCCCCGCCCCCACACACATAGACTTCCGGGCTCCAAAGTACAGTCTTCACTGGGGTGTGCCACTGAGGCTCCAGGAAGATGTCTTAGCCTGTGTGGGAGGTTGCCTGGAGGGCCCAGTGAAAAGAAGGCAGAATTTCCATCAGGCAGTAGTGCGGTTTCCAGGAAAGGTTCGCTCTAGGAAAGGAAGACAAAACCCAAAACCACCCAAATATCTCAGAAGCAGAAGTGCAGATAGGCCAAGTCTTGAAAAACTAAACAAACAAACAAACACACCACCAAACCAAACCAAACCAAACCAAACCAAACCAAACAAAAAATACAGCAGGTACCATCTTGAATAAGACAGCAAGAATGTGTTGTCTTCATTGGATCCCAGGAGAGCTAGGAAGGAGTTGTGACAAAGAGAGGTACTTTGAGGTGTCGTTTGTAGACTGCTTCTCCTCAGACTTCATCTCAAGTTTCTGCACCCCTTCCTCTTAACAAGCACAGAGACTACAGAAGCATGTGCTGATGTTCTCAGTCACGGAGAAGCCCCTACTCTGCCATCATCTTTGACTAGGTGTTGGGAGAATGCAACGGGAAAGCCCAATGGCATTCTAAAAGGTTCCTATAGTCTTTAATTGGAGGGTGGGGAGCATTCTTATAAAAGAGCAACATGATGTGTGTGTGTGGTGGGGGTGGGGGAGCTAAGGTGGCACACCCTAGGGTGTCAGACATGTTGGAACAGGAGGGATGTAGGAAGGAGCAGTGAAGGGGGTGAGTGTAAAAGGAAGAAAAGGGGTGGACAGAGAATAGAGAAAAAGGGAAAGGGCACTGCAGAGGCAAGTCACGACCACTCAACAGGGATGAATGGGTGGGTACTTTGCTCTCAGGACTTCATCCCAAGTGAACTTTGCTGTCAGGGATCAACCACTCCATCTCCCATGCTCATCCCCATGTCCCAGAAGAACGGGGGGTGGGGGGGGAGGGGATTTCTGTTTTACAAAAGAAGAAATTATATCACAGGAAGAAGGCCAAAGCAAATGTGTTGAAATTGGTGGGCAGTCAAGAAAATATTTGAGGGGGGAAAATGACTCTTTTAGGTCCCATGATGAATGCAATGAATTCAACTCCTCTGAGATTGCTCACTGTGCTATGATTGTTCTAAAAGATGGAGAAAAAAAATCACGGATTTAACCTGTCCCTCACCCCACACGTATGCATGTGCTAGGTGAGTATAACAGGAGTTTCAGAGGCAAATCAGAGGCCAAGCTGATTCATGCAGAAGTGGGAAAGAATGGGTTCCTTCAACTCTACCCTCCTTCAATGAACGCTGAGCTCAGCTCATTTGTGCTGTTATTTATCTGTGGGAGAGGAGAAGGGACATTTTGAAATATTTGTATAAGAAGCTCTGTGGCTTTGTAACCTTCAGTACATATCTGCCAGGGCTGGTCACCATGAGCCCTGTGTTAAGCTAATAGTCCATCAAGCTCCCTGGCAGAACACTCAGGATACAATGTCAATTCATGGCAACCCGAGGAAGGGAGAAACATCAGCACAGGCAACTGATCTCTTCATTTTGCTCAAGACAAGAGACCTTTTCCGGGAATTACAAATGGGGAGGGAGTGACACTGGACAAAAGGAGGGGTGTGTGTTGCAAGATGGGAAAGTGTTTGCAAGTCCCACTGGAGATCCTACCAGCTAGTCCAGGATAATGCCCATTTCCCATCTCAAGGCATTGGCTCAATCTGCAGTTTTAAGATTTAATGAGGAAGTCAAGCCCAGTGGGCGGTTTGCTCATTGCGAAGCCCACTGTCATGGCCAGGAAGAGCTGCCTGAGGGATGAACATCACTTTATCGAGAGTCTGCCAGCTTTCCTGGGGTAGGGTGCAGGGAAGGCCATGCTTCTTGTGCCTGGCTTGTGTTTATTTTAAATGATTTCTCCATTGGCATCTCTCTCTCTCTCTCTCTCTCTCTCTCTCTCTCTCTCTCTCTCTCTCTCTCTCTCAAGTTTTCCCATTTCTATACACATAAGAATGATTCTAGATGTGGTTTCTTTAAGAATGATAGTCTGGCTGAAGCCATTATGAAATTCTTGTTTCACATAAAGACCATTGTGATCATTGTAGATCCCAGAGTCATAGACTGTGATGGCACTTAGGGTGGGGCTTTAGCCAGGAGAACTTTATCCTTCATCCTGTTTGGACCAAGGGAGTAACAGTCTGAAGTGGCCTCAAGCCATTTGCTATTGTTTATCAGCTCCTCCTGTTACCTAAGAAACTCCTCTAACTCCATGAATTCTGCTCAGCTATTGTGCCCACTAGTTAGCTGTAATGCCAAGAAAATAGGTCACTGTAAGTCCAGAGGCAAAAGTGGTACCTGCTGTCTTTCTTTACAGGGCACTTCTCTGTCTGCATCTGAAATCATCACATTTATTTGGGAAGGAAACTGTGCAAGGAAATTGGAAGGATGGGGATGACGCATGATCCTCTAAAGACAGTGTGTGTGTGATGAGTAGCAAGATGTAATATCTTCAAAGATGCTCCACAACCCCATGGCTCTCTGTTGCCATGGTACTGTGGGTCTCCATGGCCTGGGAATGAGAGAAATATTGATTCATTTAAGAGGCATCTCAAGGCCCTGTTACTGGTGGGTACAGAATTCTTAAGGCATGAGAAGGGGTTGTGGATTAGCACCTTGTAGACATTTATTACAACAAAAACCTTGTTGCCTTCATAATGGGCATTGGCTTTGCTGGCTCAGAGGACTCTCAGCCAGGAGACCTCCTTCCCCACCATAGTCCTCTTGGCCACTTTGGTCCAAGTACATATATGATATATAAACAGTCTACAAACAACACTCTTGCTCCTGCCTCCACCACTCACCCATACCTTCCCCTCTTAGAGCATCATGGCTCAACCACTACCTAAGCTCACTCAGGAAAACAAAATGCATACCATTAAGGAAGAGCCCTAGGGCTACAAAGACACTGAATGTGTCATGAAAACCTTCTCACAAAGGAAACTCCAGGCTCTGAGAAATTCCACCAGAGAAGAAGCAGTAGCTCTTTTATTAAAACAATTTTTAAAAAAGAAACAGAAAAACACTTTCAGAGACCTGGTCTTTGAAGTAAGCATAATCCTTATACCAACCCAAAAACAGCACAAGGAAAGGAAAGTACAGACTGATATTTCTTATGAAATGAGTTAAGGCATGTATCCAGTAATCCAAATTCAATGCTATATAAAATGTCTGCTATGCATCATGGCCAGTGATGTGAAGTTTAACCCAGAAATACAGACTAGGGCTAGCATTATCACTGTAGCTTTCCATACCAGTAATCCAGGAAAGAAAAGCCAGGCCATCATTTAAACAGACTTCCTTCCCCCTGCCCGCCCTCTCTCCTTTCTTTCCTCTCCTTTCTACCGTCCTTTTCTTCTGTCCATCTTTACGTTCATTCTGTCTTGCTTATTTTGTTTTATAAAATCTTACATCAATTTCTGATAATGTCTCAGTAAAATGAAGCAGGAGAGAAATTTCCCATCTAATTAAGCACAAGCCTAAAGCTATTCTACCAATTAATGGAGAAATCAGTGCTTTCCTTTGGGATCAGGAGAGAAGATCCGAGCTGAGGTTGCAGCCTGAACATCCATGGTGGAAGGGAGAACTGAAACGTTTTAATACTGGGGATTGAGTCCAGGACACCATGCATTTATGCATGCCCTGCACCACTGAACTGCATCTTCTGCCTTTTTAATTGTGTGGGCGATCTTACTAACTTGTTCAGAATAGCTTCACGCTTGCCTGACCCTCTCAGGAAACTGGAATTTCAGTAGTTTTGGTTTTGTTTTCTTATAGACTGTTTAACCACTGAGTAGAACTTTTGATGGAATCCAAAGCAAGTGACCAGAACTAATAAGAGATTTAACTGCATTTGTAGCATACAATGTAATATCTGGAAGCCAGTTGTATTTCTATATGTCAATAGCAAATATAAAATATTTTTATTTACAATATCAGGTATATTAACTATTTGGTGACAAATTTGATGAAAGATATAAAAATCTAATATATGAAGATTTAGAAAATACTATTGAGTGAGAATTTAAAAGGATAAATAACAAGAGAGGTATAACTTGCTCATATTAGATAGGTGTGTATTCCTGGCATTATCTGTATTTAAAGCATCCCTTGTTATCACCTGTGTGTAAATGCTTAGTCCTCAGATGGTGGAGGCTATGTGGAGGAGGCACAGGCCATTGAGAGTTTTATTCCAGGCTCATTTCGAGGGCAGCTTTCTGCTTCCTGATAGGCTAAGGTGTGAGGGACCCTCTCCCACTCACCCCTGCTGCCACAAATGCTACCAGGCCTTCTCTTCAATGATGGATTAAAACCATGGGCCCAAATAGCCCCTATCTTAATTTTCTTCTGTCACAGTAATGAGAAATTAGTATGAGACATGCAGCTGGCCCTGTGATAAACCCAACCACAGGGCTCATAGGTCTTTGAAACCATAGGAGGGATGTTGAAGAGTTTGAAGCTGAAGGCTAGAGAGATGCTGGAACATTATAATCAGAGATTAGTGGGATATCCTGGTAGACATTAAGAGTATCAGCATTCTGATAGAAATGGGTACAAAAGAGACTCATGATCATGAAATTTCAGAGGGGGACCAATGAGTCTGTCATAAATTGAACTGGAGGTCACTAACCCATATTACACTGCAGCAAGGAACAGATAGCTGTATTCTCTCTGCATCCTAAAAATCTGAGAGCTGAAATTTAAATGTAGCAAACAAATTTGTGTGGTGTAGGAAATTTTAAGGTAGCACAGCATGTGGCCAGTGGCATGGTTATTACTTGCTGATTTTAGACAGATTTGTAGTAAGAATTCAAAACAGAAAAGAGTTGAAAGATCTAGAAAATTCAGTCTGGTGATGCTTGCTATTGTTTGAGGCTGCACACTAAACAGCTTTAGATGTTGGAGATATTGGTGCCAGTAAAAATGAAACTAGAGCCTTTGCACTAGGACAATAGGAAATGTTTGTTCCTTGAGAGCAAGACTCTACCCAGTCAAGGCTCTAAGGTAGATAACTGGAAACCCATTTGAAGGATTTTTATTGTAAAGGAATCGTAGTGTAGGGCTGTCCTAACTTAAGGACACTTTGTTCTAGCTTTCCCTGATTCAGCCATGCAGCCACTCATAGATTACTAAAGGTATGGTCTGAGGGAGCTGGCTGCATCCATCGCTTGCAAGAGAACTTGGTGTTGACTATGTGGTGGGTGCTCATTTTGCATGCATGCAAAATAGAGGAGTTAGAGAGTCATGGGGTTTATGGCAAAGTGCCAGGAAAAAGCCTTTGAGGCCAGGCACTGTGTGATAGTGTTGGAATCTCTGTAAGGACTCTCTGAGTGGACCACTTCATGAAGCTGTGAAGAAGCTTAGGTATCACTGAAGATTCTAGGATTTGAGGGATTCTAAGAATGTGGGGTATTTGCTGCAGAAAGCTTCAGGAAATGAACAGGGCTGTCTCAAAAAAATTTCTTAAAAATTTAAACAGAGCCATGTGTGCTGTGTACAGCAGGACCACAAGGAGCTTAAATGATGCCACCAGACACTCAGATGTCAGATGCAGATCTGTGGGCTCGTGTTTTTCTGGCTGGTTTAGGGTCTACTTGAGTCTTTCTGGTCTTTCTTTGCTATCAGCCATATCATTCATTCATTCCTCCTCTTTGAAGTGGAAAATTTTTCTCTGAGTGATTGTACATCGGAACTATACGACTATTAAAAAGTATAGAAAAATTATAGTCTTACAGTAAAGTGTTTGTCTTGAGTATCAGAAAAGATTCCTTCACTCTTCTATATGATCCAGTCATTTCACTCCTTGGTATTTGCTTAAGGAGGCAAAAACTATATCCATATAAAAAAAGTATACGTGGATGGTGATAGTGGTTTCATTCATAATCAACCAAATTTGAGGGCAACCAAGTTGTCTCAGTGGGTGAAAACATAAACAAACAGTGGTAAGCCGAGACAATGGAATATCATTCAGTAGTAAGAATCTAGTTTTGAAGGCATCGAAACACATGAAGAATCTCCAGTGGGTTTTACTATGCGAAAGGAGTCAATTTAATTCCAACAATATGGCATTTGGGGAAAACATTAAGTATGAATATGGTAAACAGATCTGTGATTGGCAGAACATTGGAAGTGGGAGGAGCTAACAGACATAGCCTGGAGGGATTTTCAAGGCAGTGAAACTCTCCTGTATGAGTCTTTGATGGTAGATATATGGAACACATGGGTTGAAATCCATAGCAAGGACCAGAGCAAGAGTGACCCCTCATACAAACTAAAGATTCGACAGGATGAGTGTCTGAGGGGAGCTCATCAGCTCTTCAAAGCCACCGCTGTGGCAGTGTTGATACAAGGAGAGGTCGCATGTGTGTATGGAAAATGACAACTTCTGCTCAGTGAACCGAAAAGTGCTCTAAAAATGCAATCTATCTTAAAAGTAAAATAAAACAGAAAGGAAAAGGGAAGGAGAGACGTGGAAACGTGGGAAAGGGCGAAAGAAAAGCTGAGTCGGGGAAGGGAGGAAAATGAGCAACTGAAGAGTGACTGTCTAAAGATGATGAAGGCCCGACTGGGCGTGTCCTGCTGGAAGCCATTGTAGGAAACCAACACACTGAGGCCAGTTAGCGGGGTTTCATGTTGCTGATAGGTAGGACAGACACCAGGGCTTAAGTAGAATGGGCTCCCCATTTCTCTAAATCTCCACAGGGCTTTCCCAATATGTCTGTGACATCTGAGGACAAATGTCATCTGTACCACCGGCTGTGGGAGGTGGGGGGTGTTCTTTAGCTCTTGGCCTGGCCCCTAAATGATGTTGCTAAGCCCTCTCGGCTCACCCCAGCATTCTCTCTTGTGGGAGAACAGCCGATGTCCTTGCTGTTTCAGACCTTACACAGACAATTCATGTGGCTGGAATGCTCTCCTCAGTCCTTTGTCTTGCTCTCCAGATTTAAGGTGAATCTCACTGAGGAGGGAGCCTTTCCCTTCCCCCACGCACAGGCTGCATTCAATTCCTTGGCTTCAGCCACAAACTCTATTTTAGAATCCCAAGACAGCTGTAATGAGCTGCCTTTATAAGGTGAAGCTTGCCTTTATAAGTTATCTCATTTGAAAGCCACCCCAAAGCCCCATGTAGGTCTTTCAGTAAAAGCCAGTGCCACCTGCCTGGCTGGTCTTGGTTCCTTTCCCCTCGCCCCCCCAGGTCCTCATTTACCAAGTCCCAGCCACAAAGCTTACCAAGTCACCTCAGAGAACACAAGACTGCAGCAATCAGTCCCCCTCTGCCCAGTTTTGAACCTGGGGGGCAAGAGTCTCCTCAGATCCTTCCTGATTCAGGGTTCATAGCCGGGTTGCTGCATTAAAGTGAACGGCTGTAATTTTGAAATTTGAGAGCAAAGAGCAAGGGACCTCAACTGGAAAACACAAACTCAGTGCAACTCCCCACTGAGGCCTGTGGGTTCTTCTCTAATCCCCCACGCTCAATTCCCAGAGCTGCCTCAAGCCTGCCTATAAATTACTTTTATAGGAATGTTATCACATTGCTGAAAATTAATAAAATGCCCGTTGGACACACATCTATCCTGGTTTTGTAACCACGCAAGGAATGCAGTCCAATGGGCTGCCACTCACGTTTTCATGCTAGCCACCCAGGCCATTTAATGCCCTGTTTCACTTTTCAGACTGAGAGTGAGGGACCTGCTCCAAATGGAATGATAGTACGTGAGGTCTCTATCTCAGCATCTATAAGGAGCTAACAGCTGGGTCAAAGGATGCAGTAGTGTGTGGATGTTATTTAAGAGTGGCTGCTTAGCAACCAGGAAGCTGCTGCCTCCTCTGCTTTGTTACAGGACCACTTTCCAGTGCATGGCTTCTCCACCACCTTTCAAGCCATGCATGGCTTTGCTTCTGATCCTGGATAGTTAGGGCCACCTCCAGGGCTGAACGAACCTCTTACCAGCTAGGGCTTGGGTAAGTGCCTTAGCAGTGTGATGGAATGACCTACTTGCCTTCACCTAGGCCATGTTATTCCCTGCTCTGGGGTGGGCTGCTGGGAAGTAGAACAAATTGACAAGTTGGCAACCCAGGACTGCCCACTGTCATTGATGGGGATCAGAGAAGTTATTTCACCATGAGAAACCAAATCCTGATTGCCCAAATGAACTGCAAGACTAAACCCGACCACACATCCCTCCTCCCATAAAATCCTCCAGGGTAGTTGCTATTCTTGGGCTAAAGATCCACATCCTTCCTGGCGAAGCCAGATGTGCCCTTTGCTCCACTCTGGCGCCTCCTCCTGTGGTCTCAGAATCTCCACATCTTCCTGGTCCCAGAAGGGCTGGCAGTCAGTCCCCCTGAGTTCCTGAAGCTATTTCCTTCTACGCAGGTACATACATTAATAAGCAACTGCACATAAATAAAATTATGTGTCAATATATGCTTAGAAGTGGCTTCTGGGGCTCAAATTGAACTTGAGGCTCTCCCACAGAACATCCCCTCTATCATGACACTACACCTTAATAACTTCTCAGTTGCTTTTCAGACTCCAGGTATATGTAAGCCACGTGCACTCCAGCAGAAAAGGGAAATCCACCCATGGGAGAATGAGGCAGAGTGGGTGGGAATGTGTCAATGTCATACTCCACTGTGCGTGAGCCCATTGGACCTGCAATAGCAAAACCCTACACAGCAAGGCTCTAACAGAAATTTGGGAGACTGGAAGTCTGAGATCAAGGTGTGAAGCAGAATTCCTGCTCCTGAATTAGATCTCCTTGGCTCACAGGTGGCTGTCCACAGCTGTTGTGTCACATGGTCATTTTTCTTTGTGCCTGTGTCCTGATCACCTTTTTTTCTTTTTTAATTAATTAATTAGGTAACCAATTAACTTATGTCTATGTTTGTGTACCTCTGGGAGGTTATGGGCCGTAAAAAAGTGTCAGGTGGGAATGGTGGGAACTGAATCTGGCTATTCTGCAAGAGCTTGGCTTCTCAGCGGTCTCTCTAGCCCTTGATTACCTTTCATATAAGCATGCCAATTACGTTGTTAGGATCTGCCCTCATGAACTACTTTTAAATTACATCACCTATTTAAAGACTCCCTCCCATCTTTAAACCCAGACACATTCTAATAGGAATTAAGAAGTTCTAGAGATGAAAACACAAATTAATCTCTTAAGCATTAATTATGGTTGGAGGAGGGCATCTTTTTTTCTTGTTGGGTCAAAATTAAATCTCTTCACCTGCAACATAAAGGTGGGGGTATATACAGAAGTCTTGTGGGTATGTGTCATAGTTAGAATTTTACTGCTATAAAGAGGCACCATAACCAAGGCAAGTCTTATAAAGGAAACCATTTAATTGGGGCTGGCTTATAGTTTCAGAGGTTTAGTCCATTATCATCATGGTGGGAAGCATGACAGCATGCAGGCAGGCAAACATGGTGTTGGAGAAAAGGGTGAGAGTTCTACATCTTGATATGAAGGCAGCCAGGTGGAGATTCTCTTCTGCAGGCAGCCAGAAGGCTGTCCTCTGCAGTGGATGGAGCTTCAGCTTATATATGAGACCTCAAAGCCCACCTCCACAGTGACACACTTCCTCCAACAAAGCCACAGCTACTCCAAGAAGGTAACATCTCCTAATAGTGCCACTCCCTATGACCCAAGTGTTCAAACACATGAGTCTATGGGAGCCATGGCTATTCTAACCACCAGAGTGGGAGAGTTAGGGTCCTGCAGTGAAATTTCCACTGAGGATTTCATGCTCTGGGTCATTGAATTACATGATCCCCAATGGAGAGCTAGGCTTTCCAATTCTGACAGAAGTGTCACAGGAAAATCCATTGATTTAATGGTTTTCTTCTTTTTATGATTTTAATTACATTTTAATTAAAATCAAGAGATAAAATTATGTGTATTGTGTTCAACATGAGGTTTCAAATCACGTGTATGTTAAATTACTATATTTAGCTTATTAAAATATGTATCACATATGATACATATGCAAACTAAAAGACACTTTACATAATATGTAAAATACAAGAGATTATTTAAGATTAAGAAAATATATAATTTTAGAATTATATATAGTATAATAAAGATGGAAAAAGCATCAAAATAATAAAACGGACAATCATCAATATTGCAAAGTCAAATCTGACATTATCCTAGCAAGGTCATCTTTAACAGAAAATTTTTAGAAAAATGCCATCCTCATTCATAATGCAATAAAACATTAATATTTCTTCAAATTTTGGTAAAATGAAGTTTATACATAATATAATGTATAAATTTATAAACAGATAAATAAAATTAACTTATGGACAAGTAGATACAGCTGTTGCAGAAGTCCCCCAGTATGTATACTGTATTTTTACACAAATTGGATAATTCAGAAACTACAATTTTAATTGTTAAAAGGAAGTTTTCCATTTTAAAGAAATAAATACTAAAATACTATAATCACATAAATACTAAAATCTCTAACTAGCACAACCAGTTGGAAATATATATCAGCACACAGGATATAGACACATGTTAGAAGCTAAAATATTAAAATCTCCCTTCAAATTTCTCCTACTGAAATAAGTATTTTGTAGTAACTATCTATATAATAAATAAAAGAGAGACACTTAAAAAATATGTATGTATCACCTGACGTAGTTGTGATGTTTGTAGTAAGAACATATTATATCCACTCATTCAGTATTTTTCAAGAATACATCACCCATACACCATACAGTGTAAATGGTTGTTACCACTATTCTTATACGGCAGATATTTTATTTTAACATTTTACTATTTCCTTGTGAGTTTCACATCATTTACCCCAGTTTTGCTTATCTTTCCATCCCCTCATATTCTCCCCCCCACACACACACACAAATAACACACACACGCACAACCCACAGCATAGGAAACATCTCATTGTGGAAGCTGTGGTAAGTCAGACTCTCCCACAGTATATCCCTTCATCTTCTCCTGCAAATGTTCATTGCAGTGAGTCATTGGTCAAATTCTAGATCTCTGGCTTCTGTGACACCGTCAACCTTGGACCCTCTGTGGGACTCCTCCCAGTTATCCTGATGTTGCCCTGTATCATGGAGATCCTGTAGCTTTGAATCCGGAGGCCTGGCCCCTTCATGTGTCCCAACCATTTGCAGATGATACAGATTTTGGGGGTGGATTAACTCAGAGCCCTGGATCAGGCCCTGGATGGTGGCTGAGCTGGTCAGTGAACTGGCTTTCCCTTATCCACACCATGAGAATGAGCTTTCCAGCAGTCCTCCGGCTAGGCTACCCGGTGCCATTGCAGGCAGGAAACAGGGTCAGCTCTCCTGCTTTCATGCCCTCAACCCAGCTCACCTGCACCCAGGCCTCCAGGGCCAGCTCCACTGTGCTGTTTGGGTAAGGCAGAAGGCCCACTCTCCTCACCAGTAAGAGGTTGGGCCAGATCTCTAGGATATCTCCCAGTGATGGGCAAGGCCGGTTCTACGCAGCCCCTGCATATCTACGTGGTCCCCCTGGCAGCTTCCCTGACTAGGGACAGTCCCTTGTCCTCTAGTGATAATATGAACCACAGACATTGACATTCGACCCTTGCAACTGCATAGGTAGCCACAGACTCAGACATGGCCTCAGCAGAAGTTTGGGATGGTACCTCACCGTGGTCTAGGTGGCAGGGCTGGCCATTCACAACAGGCTACCCCTCTCCACCCTCGAGGCTCTAGTTGCATCTCTCGTCACCATGCTCAACCTGCTCCACTGCTCTTTCTCTCCTATCTGGCCACCACATACTCGTGCATCGTGGTGGTTCCAGCTACGGGCTAGTCACATGGCTGGTGGGCCCCTGGGTGACATCCTTCATCAATGCTGAATGGTGTGCTGGCAAGTGAGTGCCTATGGCCTGCCTGTGCTGCATGCAAGAAGACAGGTCTGTGGGTGGCATAGCGCACTGAAGTTCTCTGACTTCCTGTGCTGTGCTTCATGGTGGTCGGTGGGGCTCTGAGTGTCCATGGCCTGCTTGTGCCATGGGCCTGGCACGTCAGAACTGCAGGTCTCTGTTTTCCTCCTCCCAACCTGCACTGCCTGGATTTGGTTTGATTTGATTTGATTTTTATGAGTTCTAGGCATAAGATAGCTTTGTCCACCAAGCTGGGCATCAAGCTAGAATGAACAAAGGACCGCCATCTGCTCTGTCCTTGGCTGATATAAGAACAACACCACCAACGAAGTGTCTCTTTGCCCACTGCTAGGGTGACAGCAGATATTTTAAACTTATTTACCCTGTCTGGCTTTAATTTTTTTTTTTTTTTGAGACAGGGTTTTTTTTTCTTTCATTTTTTTAATTATTATTATTATTTTCTTTATTTACATTTCAAATGCTATCCCGAATATCCCCTATACCCTCCCCACCCCTGC
>NC_034591.1:132919198-132928747 GCF_900095145.1 Mus pahari | reverse complement strand
TTCAGCAGAATCTTGCTGGCACGTGCATTAGTATCTGGGTTTGGTGGCTGATGATGGGATGGACCCCCGGATGGGATAGTCTCTGGATAGTCCATCCTTTCATNTTAGCTCTAAATTTTGTCTCTGTACTTATATTCTTTCATGGGTATTTTGTTCCTTATTCTAAGGAGGAATGAAGTATCCACAGGAAGGTCATCCTTCTTGCTTTTCTTGTGTTTTGCAAAATGTATCTTGGGTATTCTAAGAGACAGGGTTTCTATGTGTAGCTTAAATTTTTTTTTAAATCTTTGACCTATCTCTGTTTGAGTGGCCCTGGTAGCTATCATTCTGCTCTATGCTTTTACATGATCAACTGCTTTTATTTCCACATGTAGGTTAAATCTTCTGAAGTGTTTAGCATAATTTCTAGTACAGAGATGGCAAGGTGCAAGTCACACAGTGTGAATGTGAAGGAAGGCAGTGGAGAGTGGGGCTGAGGGAGAAGGTTGTGCAGAGGCAGCTGACCCAATCGATCACCGAGGAGACCACAAATGACAGACTTAGTTCCCCTGGACATTTTACTAACATATCTCTTGGTTGCCTTTTCTATGGTACAGGATCAATAGACTTTCCAGATGTGTAGAAAACAAATGACCCCACATCTTCCTGACTGGAGGAGACATCAGGTTGCATCTCGTGATGTAAGGGAAGCTGCTACTTCTTCACTTCCCTTAACATCCTCTTCTTAACTCATGACATTTTTAATGAAAGACACACAGCTAGCCAGCCTGCACAAGCAGAGGACCAGGTCACATACATGGACAGCCCAATACCAAAATAAAGGCAGGTTTTAGAACTGAGTCTCCCCAAAAGGGAGAGGCAGGTATGCCAAAAAGCTGTGAAATCCCAGAGCTAACCTAGATAGTCTCCCTTGTTTCCAAGATCCTCAGAGCCTTCTCTGGGCCCACATGATGCTTGCCATGGTTCTTGGGGCAGCGGCAGAATGCCACCACTGTGTCAGCTGCCCCTGTAGAGTACTGTCAGGTCAACCAGAAAGTCTTGCCCATATTCCTGTGTGGAGGAAATTTCACTCAAAGAAATGTCTTTGTCCTATCTCAGAGACTCTAGAACATGCTTCAAAGAAAACGCTCTCTGCCTCTTAGCATCTATCCAGGATTTCTTTTCAAACATATTTGTGTCTTCTCAGAAAGGCTTTAGAGAAAGATGTCCTCCATCCCTGCTGTGGTGGGACCCAGGCTCAGGGTAGCCAGGAGCTGGGCATCTGTGGACGTTCAGTGTCTGGCTGCACTTGGGTCCTTCTCTGCCTCTGGACAGTGACGAGCAGAGAAAGATGGGAAGCCATTCTGTGGCTTGAATATGGTTGCTTCTTTCCAACGATTGTAACTGAAGCTTACTTCTCATTATTAACTATTAGGAAACAGATCCTTCAGGACGTAACTAGCCTGTTCATGTGTTTGATGGATTTGTGGATTACAAGGTTGGCCAGTGACTTTGAGAGTGTGTCAGCTCTAATACCATTTCCAATTGCAGCTTTTTAAGCTTGGACTGGAGCCAAGAGCCCAGAGCAGAGCTCCTCTTTGTAATTTCCCAGTCTGTGGTGTTCTGTCAGCAAGAGAAAATGGTCATATTGGAAAGGACTTTGCATACCCTTTATCATAACCTGTTTTTAAAACACATAAATTATCTCTAAAACTTTCATTGGAGAAAATAAAAATGATGGGAAAACTATTATAGAAATGTCCAGAGATTTGTAAAAAAAAGAGAAAAAAATGAGAAACACAAACCCAATGCTGGTTCTTCAGGAAAGGCAATGGGCTAAGTTGCTTTCTACATCACAAAAAATCCACTCTGTGGCTGGGAATAGAGGCTAATGATTGTAATTTGGCATATTCGGAGGCTGAGGCACAAGAATTGAGTTTGAGATAAGCTTGGGTTGGTTACATAATGAGTTCCAGGCCAACACAGGCTATAGAATGACATCTTATTTCAAGACAAATACACACACAAATGGAAAGTAAACCATACAATCAACAAACAAGCAGTACGGTTTGAAAGTTTGGGACAGCTAATCCCTGACTTCAAAAGTCACTGATCCAGGTATCTTAGGCAGAAATGCTTGTCATTGCTTCTCTGAGCCCCTGCTGTCCTGCTGAGGGATGATGGGAATATGGACTTACCATTAATAACAGTGAGCGGCATGACCTGGGCCTCCACTTCCTCCAGAGCAGCCTTGAGGTCTCCCTGTGTCGTGGATGGGTGGGTGGATGAGAAGGTTGCAATGGCTGCTGCCCTCCTTCCTTATGAAACATCCCCTGTGTATGCCTTCCCTTCTACCTGGCCCATAGCATCTACGAATGTGGTGGGTGGGACAGGTTCAAGCAACTGTGAGTCGTGACCTTGATGAGCGCCCAGTGGATACTCCTGACCTGGTTGAGCCAAGCGGTGAAGCAATCCTTCTGCTCATTCTGCTTCTCCCTAAGTAAAATGCCAGAGGCCAGGAAGCATGGAGGAGTGACTTAGCACAGCTGAAAGGAGAGAGCAGATATCTCTCTGATTTTAAGATTAGGCCAGGAGTCCTTACATCTCTCCAAGTAGCCTTGTGCCCAGTTTCCCGGCAATGAGTGGGAATGGGAATAAGATTGACATCAAGGACACAGGAAGTTCCCTCCTACCTGAGTTCTGTTTCTGGAAACCCCTCATTCATAATACCCCAGCACCAAATGAATGCACAAGCATGCAAACTGTCCTTAAAATGGTGGCTTTTCCACAGCGAGTGTCTGCTAGACACAGACATGGTAGCACAGGGGTCTTGGAGAACCCCGAGAAGGCCAGATTAAGGCCTAGGAAGTGGGTGTTCTCTGCCTAGTAAGTTAATGTGAATGAGGACTTGACTGTGAGTTCTTAGCTCTGTGACATCATCCTAAAGGACAATTCATGCAGTTTCAACGTGGTACCTGGGTAAATGACTTCACAGCAGAAAACAGGTCACCCATCCATTAGTGAAGGGGTGTTCATGGGGTAGCCATGTGGAAAAAGCCAAATGTGAAGAAATATGGTTATAGAAAAGGAAAGTGTACCAGCAAGTGGGAAGAAGTGAGGTGATCCACAGTCAGACACAGCCTCCTCGGGCCCTAGCAGGTGTCCCCAACACTAACCTACACTACATGGCACAATGACAATAGGCACCTGGGGGCAGGCGAGACTGTTTTTCTCAGTTGACTTCTTCCAGTCGCACCAGGTGAAAAGCGTGATATTTTTCCTTGGCACAGTTGTCCATTGGGAATGGTCCTGTACCTCATGACCTTCACATACTTTGAAGAG
This sequence comes from Mus pahari, assembly GCF_900095145.1. Lineage (NCBI taxonomy): Eukaryota > Metazoa > Chordata > Mammalia > Rodentia > Muridae > Mus > Mus pahari. The sequence goes on along the minus strand of NC_034591.1, from coordinate 132,925,426 downwards.
CTATGACTTTTTTCTTCCAGGGACCCTGACAGCAAATGAATCGTACTGGGTCCTAGACTGTGTGCTGAGTGGTTTTGAGCATTCTCTGCCCCTTTGTTCAGAATATTGGATTTGGTTTAGCCATAGGTACCGAATAGCCTCATATTCTCTTTCTGTGAAGAGCCAAGTTGGGTGTCTACTCACAAGGCAGTGCAGGAGCTGGAGCTACTGAAGGAGGAGGTAAGGGTGCATATGGGTTCCATCACTGGGGCCCCTCATCTATGATTTTAATGCTTTGGAATGTTCAGAGCAATGCCACCCATCCTGGCTCTGGTCACAAAAACTGTTATCTCACAGTGGCTGAGTGGGCTGATGCAGGGAACAAAGTCTATTATGGGGAGGATGGAGTCCAGCCTTCCTGCCCTGTTACACAGGACCACAGACTTCACTCCAGTTGTCAGTTTCCATTCACCATCACTCTGAAACATACAAATGTCCCTGTAGCGTGTGTGAGGGAAAGGCATGCCATGATGCACGTGTGGAAATCGGAGGACAATTCTCAAAGCCAGTTCTCTCCTTCCAATGTAGGCCTCTGGGAATTGGACGCAGGTTGCCAAGCATGCTCAGCAAGCATGTGTTCCTGCTGAGCCCTCTCCCCAGCCTGTATCAGTTATTTAAAAGCTAAGCATCTAAGGTGATGATGGATGTGCTCATTAGCTTGATTGTGGTGATGGTGATATGTTTACACACATTAAAGCATCAGCTTCACCACATGCAATTTCCCTCAATCACACCTAAGTAAACCTAGGAAATAAATGCTAACAATAGCAATGATCTGTTATTAGTTCCCATTTGTGTGCCAGGCTCTGTCCTAGGAATTTTTCCACCCATTGTCCTTAACTTCACATGATGCCAGGAGGAAAATGTCATTGTTCAAGATGTGATAATTAAGAAAACCGTGTCTCACAGAAGCCATGAGGCATGACCAGAGCCACAATTACTAAGCAGTGAATCCTGGTTTACTATTGTCTATGTGCCCCAAAGGTTTCCTTCATGTGGAATGAATCTCTTGGTTCCGGCAGGCCCAGTGGGGAGTGGTGGCCTGGCCTGTCAGAGCAGCCTGAAGATGCAGCAACTCAGGTGGAACCTGTGGTTTTCACAGAGTGAGCAATGAAGACAAGTGTGTGTGTGAGGTCAGACTTCAGGAAAGAATTCATGCCATGCTGAAGCTTAAGTCTGAGGCCTGGGGCAGTCTGTAACTCAAAAGCCCCAGTGTGTGCCAGGACTGGAGACAGAAACCTGCAGTTCTAGTTTCTCAGGAGGCAGAGGCAGGATAATTATACTTCAAGACCTGGTGGACTCCGGAATAAGTTCAAGGCCTACAAGAACAGTTGGGGAGAGCTTGTCTCGAAAGAGAACAGTTTTCAAGGTAGATATGAGTTACATGGCAGACTACTTGCCCAGCAAGTACAGAATTTAATCCCTAGCCAATCAGTGGAAAGCCCAGACCCTAACAGCAGCTCTGCTCTTGTTCATGGTTTGGAGTACTTTCTTGGTGAGTCTTGACAAATGTCTTCCTTTGATTCACAACTGTGCGGTTAACTTTAAAGTGCTTGATACTTTAAGAAAGCAAAGGGAGGGGAGCTGGTGAGATGGCTCAGTGGGTAAGAGCACTGACTGCTCTTCCGAAGGTCCAGAGTTCAAGTCCCAGCAGCCACATGGTGGCTCATAACCATCTGTAACAAGATCTGACGCCCTCTTCTGGAGTGTCTGAAGACAGCTACAGTGTACTTACATATAATAAATAAATAAATCTTTAAAAAAAAAGAAAAGAAAGCAAAGGGAGAATGGTCTGCTGGCAAATGTCTGGCTCGAGCCATCTTTTAACCTCTGCAAGACTCTGTGCTCTCTCTGTAATGGAGATTATTGTTCTTTCATCCAGCATGTGATGAGAAATTTAAATAAACGCATATAAACTGATGTAAGTATCAAGTATTCAGTGACATTGCAAAAAATGAATTCACACATTCTTAGCCCAGTCAAGATCCTTCCATTCATCCACAGGAAAGTAAGTAGATAGACATAGATACAGATATCTATATTAATGTCTTTGTAAGTATATGGGTGCACTCGCATGAAGATTAAATTAGTAGTATATATTTTAAATTACATATAAACATGTAATTTATATTTAAACTACAAATACATTGTTTTTAAGAAAATCTGTGTGAATCTATATATGTATATATAATGAAGCAAATGTTAAGCAATTAATAACTTGTCTTAGGTGATATGCAGAGTTTTCATGCGACCTTGGGATTCTCAAAACTCCAACTCTTGTAGATGTCTTTTTACATATGATCTATTTCTTTTGAATTGGCCAAGAAACTCCACAGAGTACATTGTTTTGGAATAGAGTATTGTGAATTTAAATAAACATATAAAAATTCATCTAGCTTAGCTAAAGAAACCACACTTGAAATACGATGAAAGCAACAACAAACATGCAAGCAAAACAAACAAGAAACCCTGCATCTAAAATGTGCTGAGACAGAGGGAGTGCTTCCTCTCGGGAGCGGAAAGTGGAGAGTTCAGGAAGTGCACCATGAAGAGTTTTCATAGCATCAGCCTGAGTCCTGCTCTCTGCCAACTGCCGCCCCTCACCCACTCAGCTCCTCTGCTGCTCACTCTGGTCAAGGGTCTCAACAAGCTTCCTGTTGTCAAGCCGAGTGGGTGCTGGTCATCCTCACCTTGTCGTCCGTCACAGTCTTCTTCCCCAGCTTGTATGACACTGTATTCACATGGGCTTTTCACTTCCTTGGAGACTCTGTTGTCCCTTATTCTGCTTATGGACGATACTTCTTACTCATTCCTTATGCTGTCTGTGGTATGGACCTGTAATTCCTTTTTAGTAATAAATTGGAGGGTTGGTTCCCAGAGAGTTCTCTAACAGCACAAAGGGAACTAGACAATCAACACAAAAGGAACACATTGACACAATACAAAAGTTGACCCAGTGCTACGCTGGCTGGTCCCTACCGGCTGCTGAGAACCGACTGTGATCTCTGTGGATTTGGTGGAATTCCATGCTAAACTGCTGGAAGCTGAACAGGCTTGGAGAAAGCATACGTAGCCAGAGCCAATGCACCAGAACCTCGTTTCTTTAGAAAGGCCAGCAAGCAGACTGTTGGATCTGAAATATAAGTGACTGTGCTTATAAGACATGTAAGAAGGACAGGAAAGACAGTGAAACAGAGGATGTCAGAAGACAAAAAACTCAGAATTTAGTAAAATGAAAGGCACCTAGCTATAAATTTATGTGTGCATAGCGCAGAGTAAAGAGATAAAATCTTCTTCAACATGTCACAGTAAATATGGGAAAAAGACAAAGTTCCTGAAAGCATTCAGTGGAAAAAAAAATTCTGATTGTGTTGTTTGATTTCTTGCTTATCAGTGAAATGAACGATTCTCAAAAAGTGAAATGAAAATAGAAAACACTTAAGAAGGTGGTGAACCTCACTATCCTCCCCACAAGACATGTCTGTCAACTACACTGAGATTCTATCTTACCTCAGTCAACATAGCGATTGTTCAGGACTCTGTTGCCTGCCTTTGCACCCCTTTTCGCTCACTAGGCTGCCTTGCCTGGCCTCAGTGGGAGAGGGTACACTTAGTCCTGCTGCAACCTGGTGTAATGGGGTGGGTGGTACCCATAGGGGAGCCTCCCAAAAGGGGATGGGATAATAGAGGAGGGGTGTCAGTGGGGTAGGGAGGAGAAGAGGGTGGGGGCTGGGCTTATACTGTAAAGTGAATGAATAAATAAATAAGTAAATAAATAGGGGGAAAAAACCAACAAATACTGGCAGAGATGTAGACAGAATGGAACTCATATACTGCTGGTGGGAATATAAACTATCCCAACCTTCACAGAAGTCAGTGTGGCAGCTTCTTAAAAAGCTAGACATAGAGCTTCCGCGTGACTCAGCGTGTCATGGTGGCATCAACGGTACTGCAGTGCTTCATGATGGCTAAGCTGTGGACCCAACCCAGCTGCCTAGAAACTGAGGAGTGGATAAGGGATATGTGGAGTATGCACAGCGAAATGGTTTTCAGCCATGAAGAGGAGTGGAGGTATATCATTTTCAGGCAAATGGATGCAACTAGAGACAATCATACTAAGCTAATTAAGCCATTCTAAGAAAGAGGAATTTCGTATGCTTGCTCTCAGCGGTGGTTCTTACATAAGAGTAAAAGTGAAACTGTCTGAGGAGAGAGAAGAGGCTAACAGGAGGGGAGAGGAAGGGGAGGGAAGGGGTGTGGAGGGACTGCATTCAATAAATATTCTATGAAAACCTAAAAAGAAATTAAAGTTTAAGACTAAGATGAAATGGAGCAAGATATGACTGACAACTGACCTCCACAACAGTAAAAGACAGCTTAAAATTGGAAATGATAGTATAAGGAGCTGAGGAAAAAAAATGTCTGCGTAGAAGTTTACAGCTATCAGAAATAGATTCAAAATCAAAATATACTTCAAAACTTAAAAGCTAAATACAAGTCTTTCTGTTCAAAACTCTGAAAGAATTCATTATCACCAGACTTGCATTAAGAAATAATTATCAACAGCAGAGGTAAAACTATCTCATAGGGGAAGAATATAAATAGAAGAGGGTAATGAAATAGAAAATACAGATTTATGATTGGATAAAAGTGAAAATGTAAAATGAAACTGTAAAGCAATAAAACCAAAGAGTTGATTATGAGCGAAATAAACACAAGTTAAAGTGCTGGCAAATACATAAAATTTATCCTTAGTATGTGAGTCAGAGCTTTGTATGTTTCAGTCTCTATGGAAACCACTAAAAATAGTGAAAAACTGTATTATGAAAAAGGTAGTAGAAGAAAAACTGAATAATTTAAATTAAACTAAAATAAGGCAGGAAATAGGAAATTTTAAGCATATATTATTCATAAAAATAGAAAAATAACAATAGTGAATGTTAAGTGAATTGTCTAGTCTACTTAAAAAACACTTGACATATTAAAAAAAAACTATGTACTGAAAATTTGGAGTGTACCATATGGAGTATAAGTATATCTCGATCATAAGTTTATGTAATATATATTCTATCAGTTCTATATAGGCTAAAGATTTAACTGAAACACCATAGTTTGTAGAAAGAATTGAATTTATTTTATCATAAAAATGAATTAGGAAGCATGTCCTAACCAGTATGCAAAAATTATGTTCACCTTGTGAAATTTAATTAACTAGACACTCATGACTTTCACATTTGCAAACATTGTATTTTTCAATATAATGTAGAAATAGAGGAAATAAAGAGGTACTGCATTTCATTCTAAATGGGCAAACTGTACCCACACAGGCAATACAGCCAGAGAGCACAGCATAGGGTAGGTGAGAAGCATCTTTGGGAACAGGACAGTAATCCAGGGAATGACTGTTTGGTCTTCTAAGTTTCAGCCTTGAGACTTGTCATCTACTGTCCTAGTTGGTTGAGAAGCCAAGCAGTTACCTTCTCTTGTCTTAACAATATCCTAGACATTTTGCCTAATTCCTGCCTTTCTTACTGCTTTTCAGTTAGGAGAAGGAGGGCAGTGTCTCCCCTTCGGGGGTACAGTCCCTTGCTACAACAGCTCCTCAGTGCCCACCTACGAAGCGACGAGCCTACAAACCTGGTAGAGTTAGGTTGCTATTACTCTTCCTGGAGAGGTGGCTCAGGGGTTAAAACCCGATGAAGTTAGGTTCCCATTAATCTTCCTAGGAGTCCAAAGAGGTGTCTCAGTGGTCAAAAGCATGCACTGCTCTCTCAGAGGACCCAGGTTTTGGTTACCAGCACCCACATCAGGTGCCTCACAAGTAACTCTAGTTGAGAGGAACCGAGGCCCTCTTGTGTCTGTAAGCATCAGCTCGAACATGGTACACATAAATCCAAGCAAATGCATACACATAGACAAATAAAAGATAAAAACACAAATTAGAGTAAAAATTAAATTAGAAATTCTACTAGGAACCTCTGTTGAGTGTGGGGAGATGCAAGAGAGAAGGCTAAAGGGAGAGGTGGTTGAATGGGAACACAGATGCAGTTGGAAATGATGTGTAGTACAGGTAGTCTGGTTAGCATTTGATTAGATAGATAGATAGATAGATAGATAGATAGATAGATAGATAGATAGATAGATAGATAGATGGATGGATGGATGGATGGATGGATGGATGGATGGATG
>NC_034591.1:132888897-132918958 GCF_900095145.1 Mus pahari | reverse complement strand
GATAGATAGATAGATAGATAGATAGATAGATAGATAGATAGATAGATAGACAGACAGAGACAGACAGACAGACGGACGGACGGACGGACGGACGGACAGACAGACAGACAGACAGACAGATAGATAGATAGATAGATAGATAGACAGAGACAGACAGACAGACAGACAGACAGACAGACAGACAGACAGACAGACAGATAGATAGATAGATAGATAGGCATGGTGGCTTTCCAACACAAAGAACTGGTGAATGTTTGGGAGCTTCTTTTTTTTTGGGGGGGGGGAATCAGCCAACTAAACTGACATAACAGAAAACTGCCTTCTAAATACCCAAGTTCATGGCCCTCAGTGAAAGCCGTCCCAAACTTAATTGGTGCATCCCCTTCTTACTCTGAGCAGAGGTGATTGTAGGAGCGCGTGGCTTCCCGAGATGCAGAAAATATGGACTGTAGTGGGCCCTAAGCAAGTCACATAAACCCCGCTTCTAAGGCTCAGGGAACACCATGGAAGAGGGTCAGGAAGTGCATAAGGGCTTGACAGCAGGCTAGTACAACTACCGTATTTAACTCAATCAACTGTAGTTACCTACACTGGGCCTATACAAGACTGTCCCTATCAATAGTCAGCCAAGGAGGGGGAGAGGCTCCTGAGTCTTGAAACTATCAGCTATCTATAGATTCTTGGAAAGGGAGAAGTCACTGTGGACCTGCTGCTGAGCTGACCAGACTCCAACAGATAGCTCGAAACGCACAGTCACACAGATGGTTCTGGTTAATCTTGGTGGGTCACAAAACCAAGTAGATATGGACATGAATGAGAGATTTGTGAGCAGCAGTGAGTGTGAACAGGGGGATGGGATGTGAAGGAGTGTAGTGTATGTAACTTTGTAAAAGAAGTAACAACAATAATAGTTTTTTTTTTTTTTTTTTTTTTTTAAAGGAGGAGGACCAGTTATCTAGGCTTTTCCCTTGGGTACCTCCCTCCCCTTCTGCTTGTATATCTGTGTTTCTTAGATGCCTGCCCTAAAGAGAGCTAAACTCCCAAGCAGAGATTTACCATCAGCTTAAAGGGAACCCGTGGCCCTGCTAGGACGGTTACTAATGATGTTAAGGGCCAAGGTCCCTCCCATAGAGCATAAGGCAACACTCAGAGCTGGCATCAATAAATACGAGGATTTAAAACACATGGTGGATGGGGTCAAGGCTACATCTTCATCCCAGCCAAAAACATTGCATAATGCCTTTCCAGCGTTTGCACTGACTCTGAAAAGTTACTGGCCAAAGAGCTCGAGTATCTGCTATGCTGGTGGTCAGTGTTGTCGCCTTCAGGTTCTCAATGCCATAGAGCTCTAAGACAAACAAAGCTTCACTGCTGAGCTCCCAGGGATGGGTGGGAAAGGCCCGAGTCCCCAGAGAGCTCTGTTCACCTCTCCCACACAGGGTTCCACAATGAATTCACTTTGACAGTCTCACTAAAGCATCTCAGCCCAGATTCCTAACATCTGCCCAGCTGTGTGGTCACCACGACCTCTGGATGCCAGTCAGATGGGAAAGTGAAAGACTACGTGACCTTGAGATAAACAAAGCAAGATGGAGGTAATAGCAAAATGAGGGCAAATATTTACCATAAGAGCTGCAGTTGAACTTTGCTCTTGGGTGGAGGTCCAAGTTTGCTAGCACAACCTGACCTTAGCAACCTTGCCCTCAGCTCCGTTTTGAGATTACTTGTGTTGCACAGGTTTCCCACCAGCTCAGTCCGAATCAACAAGTGTTCTTGTGACCTCGGATCTTGCTAGTTGGGGCTCCTCTATAAGAAACCCTAGTGTTTCCCTTGGGTAAGTTGGTAATAATTTTGCCTTTTCTGGTTTGGACAGAATCCATTTAGATGCTTTAGCTCTGATGCTTATAATTTAGAAGGATGTGGCCAATGAGAGTGGGTCGAGAAGATTATAAACCTTGAGAGGCTCACACTATGAGTTGATATGCAGTACAGCCCATCTCTATGGACACCACCTCCATGCAACATGGAGCGATAAGAACCATCATTAGAAAGGAAGGGGAGGGGAGAAGGAGATGGGAAGACATGAGGTGACAAGACAAACCAGGGTGTGGTTGGTGGGGAAGGAGACAGACAGGCTGGAAGACTAGAGAAGTAAAAAGAGGAAGAGGAAGAGAAGGAAGAGGAGGAAGAGGAGGAGGAAGAGGAGAAGGAGGAAGAGGAGTGCTTGTGAGATGTTAATCATTTCTCATGGATTATCATTTGTCTTAAAGATGAGCAGTACTTTCCATATTTTCAAAGGGAAGGAAAACTCAGGTTTGGAGAGATTTGATAACTTCTCCCAAGGTGGTGCATCTAGGAACAGTGCTGCTGAGCAGGGCCCAGCAGGACAGCAGGACTCTAGAGTCATATGCAATCCATGTGATTTTCCTGTGGTCTGATTATGCAGGGTGCCACAGTGAACAAATAGTTAATAATATATAGACACCTTTAACTTATCACCTATATATGGAAAAGAGGAAGACTCAGTACTCAGAACCCTCAGCCAATAGGATTTTTTGTTCACTAGTTTTATTGTTGTTGCTGTTGTAAACTTTCAGGATAGTATATAAGGCTACAAAAGTTAAGTCTTCTATACACTGACACTGAATACACTATACACAGTCTCAAGGAATTGGAAATCACATCCGGATTGACAATATACCCCATCAAATAGTCTCTTTGCTACAATAGCTTGTAGTATCAAATGTTTGAATCTAGGTTGCAATGAGTTCTTGTGCTAGTTCTGGCATTATTTGGACAGATCTCTTTACTAGAGTCCCTCAAGACATTTGAGTTCTCTCATCTACATAGTGGATAATGGCAGACTTGGGGCTTTCTTGCATCCTGTAGCAGGGTAAAAGTAAACCACATCTCAAGTACCATTCAAACAGAAAAGAGAGTTATCACCAGCCTGCCACCAAGTCTCTTGGCACAGCGAAGGAGGGAGTTATCCTTGGTGCAGTAAGCACAGGGTACTTGCCTTAGGCTGGTGGAGAACACAGAGTGTCCTTGCCAGAGGGAGCAGTGGAGGAAGGAGGGACATGACCACATGACCACACAACCCATGATTCTGAATACGAAAGCTAGAACTGGTGGTGCAGGTAAGTGAGAGGCTGAAGCAGGAGGGTCACAGATCTAAGGCCAGCTTGGGCTACATAAGGAGTTCAAAGCCAGCCTACTTTGTGTAATTCTATCTAAAGAATAAAGAGGAGGGGTTGGGATGTAGTTCCCTGCTTGCCTAACAAGCCTCCGGGCCCTGAATTGACCCTGATCACTGGGGAGAAAAGATGACTTGAAACACATCTGAACAAAGATGACCGGGTAACCCAGTGTGGCCACCAAACACAGCCAGGCTAACATGGTTCATTGCCATCCTACGGAAGAATTAGAAACCTGGTGGACTTTTTTAGTTTTACTTTTATCCTTTGAATGGTTTATCTTTTGATGGACCGTTTACAGAGGGAAGGGCAGAGTACTCTGTTAATAACTTGTTGGCCATCTATGTGTTTATGTAGCTAGAAGCCAGGCACCAGTCCCGAGAGACTGGTCATGTTTACAGTGGGATGAAAAGTCCAGGGTTGAGACCTTGGCTTCTGCCCTGGATCCTAGAGGGTGAGGGAGCCACAGGCTAAATCAGTGAACCCAGAGAGAGAAAGCCAGAGGGTGAGGAAGCCAGAGGCTAAATCAGTGAACCTGGAAATCAGTGAACCTGGAGAGGGAAGGCCCAGGGGTGCCGTGGGGGGGAGCAGGGTGGGCAGGGAGGGTTTAGAGGGTGTATGTTGTGTTGATGTGGCATTTGGGACATTTGGAGTCACTATATAGAGGGCTGCTTAGACCATGAGGTAGACCAAGAGAACAGCAAACAACCAGAGTAATGGATGCTGATGAAGCTGTGGTGGGTAAAGATTGACCCAAAGAAGAGAATGATGAACTAAGATAGGAACGTGTTGCTGGCCAGCTACATAGAGAGAAGCAACCTCAAGGACAGAAGTGAAAGTTAGACATCTCTGGTGCTGAAGAGAGAGTGCTGGTGGATGCCAGCTACCTATTCCCTACCAGTTCCCTATAGGAACCAGTTTCTCTTTCTTCATCCTTGCTCCTGAGTAAGGCCTATTAGAATCTCAGTGAGACATTCTGACCTGGAGTAGATCTGAAAAATATCCCAGGAGCCTCCATAAGACCCACATACAAATGCTGCTATGCCATATCAATTTCTTGTAGCCCAAGCAGGAAGGCCACTCCTCTTAAACAGAGGCTCTGGGAGGGCCTCTGACCTCAGATTTCTGTTTCCTCTCCAAGTTCCCCCAAGGCCATCAGCTCTGATTTTCTGAGTGGCCAAGGTCACTTTTCTTTTGGGGAAATTGAACAAGTAGAACAAAACAACGGGCAAAGGGCCCATTGAGATCCTCTGATACATGAATAGTAGCAATTGCTTGGTGGCCATCTGTTTGGGACACTTTCCCTGCCTGACGTCATTTTTACAAGGTGAAAGTTTCCACTTTCCCCAGGCAGGCCAAGGTCATGATGTGGGCAAAAGGAATCAGAACCCACCCGCAGCTGCCCGTGGTACAGCCCATCCTTCCACATACTTCTTTGTGCTGCTTCCAAACTCTGCATCAGTCATAAGAGAAGCTTCCAGGGTTGCCTTATGCTGACATGTCTCAACACACATATTTTACCTTTAAAAAGTTGGGTCTGCTAAGGCATGTGCAACACTAGAAACTGTGGTGGATGAAGGCAGATGAGAGATGATTAAGTATGACAATGACTTCAGAATGTGATAATTCTATGGAGGAAATCAGGAGATGTGATAAAAAGTGACCAAGTCTAGAATCTATCCATGGTTGCATTCAATGATCTGTGATCAACTCAATGCACCAACCCGCTTGCTTTGGGTCTCATGCATGGCCTGGTTCAGACTTATTAGTACCGTGGCTAACCCTATGTGTGAGCAGATGTGTGGTGTGCTGTCTAAAGACCTGGAGTTTTCTCACCAGTTATAATTGCTACATGGATACATGGATTTCATTTCTAAGACCAAATACTTTCATAGCAGACAGAACTGACTTGTACCATCTAGGATGTAAATGCAAGGTAGTAATAATTGAAGGAGGCATTGACTGCAGTGACTTCCCACCTCCCACATCAAAAAGACATTCCAAGACTTATCAGATATGAGGTACTGCCTAGAATGAGCAATTTTACCTGAAACGTGGACTTGGGGGTTAAGATCCAGTGACATCATAGTAAAAGTAGACAGAGATGGTCCAAAAGGGAGAGACAGACAGACAGACAGACAGACAGACAGACAGACACAAACAAGAGGCACACATGGAGTAACTACAGATGATATGGGTGTAACTAATAAACTGAAAGAAGCTCAGTGGATAGATGATGCCCCACGGAGCTGGCATGACAGGAGGTAAGAGGTGAGTTCCTGCAAGACCTCAGATTTCAATCCCCCAAGGAACTCAATGGAAATCATTTCTTCCTTCTGAGACTCATGAAAGGAGAGAAGAGGCAGGGAAAGGCAGGGAAGAGAGAAAGAGAACGAGCTGATAAAAGGAAGGATAGGAACAAGAAGAGAAATGGAGGAGAGAAGAGGAAGGGAAGGGAACAGACATGGAAAGAAGCAATAAACAGATAAGAAATGAGAATAAATTTTAAAGAAGTCAAAAGGAAACATAGCAGAGAGGAAAGAAAAGGGAAATGAATAACTTTTCCTCAGGACGGTGATTCCTAGACTTGGTTGGGAGGAATCAGATTTGAGTGGGCTGAGCCCTGAGGAATAGAGGGAATCCCTGGGGTGGCAGTGACTTCTGGAGAGACTCAGGACTTTGCAATGAGGAAAGTGGGGTCACAAAAACAGGGTGCCAAAGGGCGACTCAAGTAGTGGCTTCCTCTGAGCATTAGGCTCAGAGCTCCCAATCTTAGGAAACCCCATCACTTCCTGGGACTCGAAACCTCCCCAATGGGCCAGGCTGGGATGAGGGCCCTTAGTCCATGTGCCCAGGAGCCACATCCCTGTATGTGAAGGTAAGGGGCACTGGCAAGGTGGGATTCTGGGGTTTATCAAGGGCAAAGCCTACTGTCCTCTTCAAGGAATCCAAGCCTAGAAAAGCCTCTTCGGTGGGAGAGACCTGTTCACTTCCCAGATGAATGCACCTGCCTCGGTGTGGATGAGGTTCCTAGGACTTGAAGATCTAAGACTATTGCGATCAGAAGCTGTGAGCAAACTCCCAGGGCTGCCAGAGCACAGGAAAGTCACTGCCTGGACTTCCCTCTGTGCTTTGCCATTGTCCTGGGAAGCAGACACCCAAGAACAGTGAGTGACAGTGCTATGAGGCATCCATGTGCTCTAAGACCTGGTTACCTCAAAAGACACCCGAGAGAAGGGACTCCGGCACCTCCTGTGGACACTTAGGACCTTGCATGTTGAGAGGGGATGCTGAAATAAGCACAGCATCCATCCCCAGGGATCAGCCTCACTCTCAGTGTGGTCCAAGCAAGGCCTTGCCTCCAATGCCACTCAGAGCTGGGTTCGCAGCTTTCCATTTGGATCAGAACAGAATGTGCTAGATGCTCTTGCTTGCCCTCACCTAGAAGATCAGGTACGAAGTCATCCAGATATGGTCCCGCTTGTGCGGTCCATTTTAGGACCTTATACACTGTTCCTTCCCCTATGCTGTCTTCCTGCATCTGACATCTCCCCTTAAAGTCTTTGATTCTAGCCTCACTGTGGTCCTATAACCATCTGGATGCCCCAGTGCCTCCCTGCTGCCTGACAAGGATGTCCTTGGGCATCAGCCATCCTTAGGCATTCTGCAGTGGCATGCTGACCCCATCTTTCGTGGGCTGCTTGACTTGAGAGAAGCATTTTCCCAAGCCACAGTGAGCTTCTGAATATGCCTCCTGATGGTTTTCCCCAGGACACTCTGATTGAGGACCTAGAGCCATCACTGATGCTAATCTCTCCTGCTTTTCTGAGTTTGGCCAATCAACATGGCTCTGAGGTCTTAGAGTTAAGTCTCCTGAACCATTCTTTTAATACTTAACACATTATGTCTTATCTCCTTCCTAAAATAGAACCTTCTTAAGACTTAGGGTTAACAGCACCATCTTTAAGTTATCTGCTAACTGCCCATAACATGCCTATAGCATGTTAAAAGGACCCGACCATACACTAGAACATTTCTAATTAAGGAATAAAGCTCTATCTTAAGACACTGGGAATATCTGTAAAGAAAAGAAAACAACACAGATGAGAACAGAAGTTAATAAAACAGAAAATAGTACCCTAGAGAGGATTTTTAAAAAAGTAAAGTTGTTTTGAGAAAGCTAGGAAAAATGATGGCCAGCAGCTGGGCTGAGCACAGGATCATTGAGCCCTCTTGATGCTGCTTCATCCAAACGCCAACCAGATGTAGGGCTTAATTTGTCAAAACACGCCTGAAATCCCTGAAAGACATTCCACCCAGTGGAACCTGCTGCTTCATTAACATTTGCTTAGCACTCCTCCTATGCCTGCTCCTAAATCCAGTGTACAGGAGGGAGGAGGGACAGAAGGGGGTGGGGCGAGAGAGAAGAATGGGGAGAGATGGGGGGCAGCTGTGGACTCTTCCTCCTGAGGGACCTGTCCCCTGCCTGCCTTAGGTGGGGGTGGGGGGTGGGGGGGGGGGGGGGATGTGGAGGGGGGGGGGGTGGGGGGGTGGGGGGGATGTGGAGGAGTGGAAGAAGGAGAAGGAATGAGGAGGAGGTGACAAGGGAGAAGGGAGAAGAGAGAAGAGAGAAGGACATGAAGGGACAGAGTACGTTGGAGTGGGAACAGGCTTGGTGCGGGGTCACCAGTATCCGCTCTTTCTGGACTGTGAGGTCTCAAGTGATTTGGAAGACAAGAGTTCTGCTCTCAATGACTTTGGGTCACGTGGGAGGAGACAAGGAAGACAGGACTGACCTCAGCAGCTATAACACAGTACACAAGCGTGGTCCTTTTTCTTCCACTTTTTTTTTTTTTTAACTTTCTATGTTTTGAAAGCTTTTAAAATGTGTGTATGTGTGTATTTCTGAGTGTTCACGTGTGTAGGGGTGCATATGCATGCACACAAGTGTAGAAGCCAGAGGACATTCAGGAGACTTCTTCAGCCACTTTCCACCTTACTTTTATGAGACAGTCACTGAACCAGAAGCTGACTGACTGGGCTAGGCAGGGACAATCTGGGATCAGCCCTCCCAGTGCAGGCTCTAAGTGCCCATGCTGCTGTACCTGGCTCTTTGTTTAAACTTGACTCTGGGCTTCTCAGTCTTGAATGGACTCTTGACTGATGGTGCTGTCTTTGCCAGGCTGTGTTTTCAAAGTTCTGAATGCAGGAAAACAGACGTACCACGAAATATACAATCGTATTTTTTTTTCTTTAAAATAGTGTGTGTGTGTGTGTGTGTGTGTGTGTGTGTGTGTGTGTGCGCGCGCTATTTTGTGGAGTCACCTTTAAATGAGTTCTAAGAATTAAAATCAGGTAGCCAGGCACAGCACAGCAAGTGCCTTTACCTGCTCAGTCATCTCGCCCCACCCACCTCCACTCCCCATTCCCATCTTATGTTTTGGTAAGTATACAGTTTAGTGGTGTTTCTTATATTTACATTGCTGGACTTCCAATCTCCAAAGCATTTCCTTGGAAAGTAAAATTCTACATTTATTAAGTCAGCCTCACTCCTCCCTACTCTGCCTCCCCAAACATTCTGCTTTCTCTTGCTGTTACTTTGATGGCTATAATTACCGAAAGTCGGTAGAATCACTGTATCTGTGTGGGGGTGCCTTCCTGTGTGCGTTCACACGTGTGTTTGTTTGTGTATCTTCGCCTGGCATCCTGTCCTCGAGGTTATTCTGATTATTATTGATTGATTAGCGTCATCCCAAACTCAATTTCACGTTTTCAGTTATATCCCTGACAACTAAAGCTAAAAGCCGCATAAGCCATTCTGTCATTGCTATTTCCAACTGATGAGATTTGATTGAGGGCGGGGGAGAGGGGCCTCTCTCTCTCTCTCTCTCTCTCTCTCTCTCTCTCTCTCTCTCTCTCTCTCCCACACACACACACTTTCTCATCTGTTTCATGTGTTTGCATTGGATTCTCTGATTATAAAATTCACGGACTTGAAGTTTAGGTTCTCCTGGGATAACCTAAGTAGTTTAAAACTCTAATCATCTACTCTGGCAGTAACTTAGGGAAACACAGGGCCAAGACTGCTGGGTCTGGCGTGCTGGACCATGGACATGATGCAGAATGTATTCCAAGAGGAGTTTTAGTTGTTCAGGGACTTAAATTTAGGTCTTGTGCTATTTTAGGTCTAGGTAATCCTCAGCTTTCTCATGGATCATATAATGTTTTATTTGAAAGTGTGTTGTTTCAAAGAATAAGCTGGAGAACAATGCACACAGCACATGCGTAGATGGATGACTGTTACAGCTGAGCATATGTTTATATGTCTCTGAGGCTATACTCCAAACCGTAACAAGACTTGTCTGGAAACTGAAGATATATTTAAAGCTCCATATCCTTTTACATGGCTCTCATGGGTAACTCCATATTTTGTTTTATTTTATTACTTTTTCAAAAAGTATCTTTATTCGTCAACAATAATGCAATTTAGAATTGTAACAAACCATGAAAATTAGAAACACACATTTCTCAGTGTTTTCAAATTCCTGGTGGGTCATTCTTTGAGACTAAGGGACAATAAATTATCATTTCCAGGTATTTTCAGATTTTCCAAAATAATGGTATTTTACACATACTTCTAACAATCTTCACACTCTATAATTTGAATAGCAAAAAATTCTTGCTTAAAGAATAAAATGCACTAAGTCTAATAGTACATATGAAGAACTCCATCCTGCTGGAATATTTGATGAAAGCATAAATTATCATTCGTTTCTATTAGTGCATGTACACATTATAGGATAAGGGTCACATATGAGGGAAAGCAGGTGTGGAATTTTCCCTGAGATTAGGAGTCCTTGGTTATTATTATACATTCTAATTCTATTTTCCTACAGAATTTGTGATCCCCTTTTCATTAGAGCCGAATACTGTTCCATTTTGAATATGTGCTTGGCTTTGATTATCCATGCATTAATAGATAAGTAGGCCGATTCCATTTTGCTATAGTGAATAAATCGACAGTAAATGGGGTGTAAATATCTCTGTGGTAGGTAAGCTACAGTATGGAGTGTATGGAGATCTCCGGGTTTATGCCCAGGAGTAGAAGAGCTATTCACTGAGGTAGTTCTGTTTTTAATGTATTGAAGAACCTCCACACTGATCCCCATACTGAATTAATTTATATTATATCAGCAGTAAATAAGGATTCCCCTTTCCCCACATCCTATCCAGCACTGGTTGTCAGATTTCTTGATGGAAACCATTCTGACTGGGGTGTGTGTGTGTGTGTGTGTGTGTGTGTGTGTGAAGTTTTAGTTGTTATTCTCCCTCCCTCTCTGTCTCTCTCTTTCTTTCTCTCTCTCTCTCTCTCTCTCTCTCTCTCTCTCTCTCTCTCTCTCTCTCTCTCTCTCTCTCTCTCTGATTTTGGTACCAGAATAATACTGATTTCATTGATTGATTTTGTAGTGTTCCTTGTAGCATGACTTATTTTGTGAGCCTGGCCCTTTAAAACCCCTATGTCAGTTACCTTTTGGAATTCTGGAAACAAGAGAGGATTTTTTAAAAAAGCCAGTGGAGGCTGAGAGTGGGGAGGAGGGTTCAAGGGTAGCAGAGAGGAGGTTCCAGGAGACAGAAGAATTGGACCAGAGAGCAGAGCAAGAAGAGAAGACAGTTGGTGACAGTTGAGCCAAGAGAAGCTGAGCTGAGCCAGAGAAGATAGTGTTAGGAGACAGGAGAACTCACAAAGAACCCACAAAGTAGCTAATATGAAGAAAAAATAAACTAAAAGCTACAGTTCCTTCACTTTGTGTGCTGTAGAACACATTAGAAAGAATTAGGGTGAGCTCTTCTGTGAAAGTTTACTAGACTCCATTGTTGAATCCATCCTGTCCTGAGCTCTTTTGAGAGAAGGCCTTTACTACAGCATCAACCTCATTGTGTGTAATAGGTCTTTTTAGGTTACTTATGTCTTCTGGTTTAATTTAGTAGGTGATATGCATTTATAAATTCATCTGTGTCTTCTAGTTTTTCTAGCATTTTAGAGAATTAGTTGAAAATGTAGTAACGTCCTGTGTTCATTGGAATGGAATCCATTGTAATGACATCCTTTGGTTTCCAAGTTTGTCAGATGGTCTAAGAGTTTGTCGACCCTATTAAGTTTTTCAGAATGTTAACCTTCTGCTGGTTTTCTGTATTGTTCTTTCAGCCTCACATTGAGTTCATTATTTCATGCCATCTATTGGAGCTGTGACTGGCCACTTGTGTTTTTCAAGAGGCTTGAAATACATCATTAGGTTATTTATCTGCTTTCTGTGGGATATTTTTAGATTTATTTATTTTTATTTTATGAGTGTGAGTGTTTAGCCTGAACTTATTAGAGCACCATGAGTATGCAGTACCTCCAGGGGCCAGAAGAGGCAGTAGGATTTCCTGGAACTGGAGTTTCAGATGGAAGTAAGCTGTTATGTGGTTGCTGAGAATTGAATGTGAAAGAGCAGTCAGTGCTCTTAACCACTGGGCCTTCTCTCTAGCCCCTCTCAGAATTTTTAATGTCTTTATTACTATAACGTTTCACTTTAGGACTGCTTTCACTGAGTCCCAGGGGTTTGGGCAGGTTGTACTCTCATTCTCATATGTCTCTAGGAATTTTTAAATTTCCATTCTGGTTTCTTGGATGACCCACCATTCATTCAAAATGCATTGTTTAGTCTACAAAGAATTTTGTGATTTCTGTGATGACTCTTGTCAGTAATTTCTACTTTTATTCTATTGTGATATGATTTATGGAATTTCTGCAATTTTTTAATATTTGTTGAGATTCATTTGTGTCCTATGATATAACCAATTTGGAGAAATTTATACGTGAAGTTGAGAGGGGAAAATGTGGATTTCCTATCTGTTGGGTAGAATAGTCTGTATATATCCAGTTGATCAATAGTTTATTTTGGCTCTGAAGTTTCTTATAAGTTTTAAGTTTGGAAGATCTATCTAAACATAAGAGTAGAATATTTAAGTCTATACTATTACTGTATAGGACTTATGTGACACCTTAGTGTTTGTTTTACAAAATTATGGACTCTACCATTCAGTACATAAGTGTTGGAGACATATATTATGTACAATTTCTACTTTTTAAATATAAATATTCTACCCGACAGATAGGAAATACATATTGTTTCTCAGTGTCACACATCCTTTTTCTCTCTGCTAATTAGTTTAACATTGAAGTTTACTTTATCTGATATAAGGATAGTTATCCCTGCCTGTTTACAGTTTCTGTTTGATTCATAGTTTGTCACCCATCCTTTGATATTGTTTTATTGTTTTGGTTTGGTTTGGTTTTGGTTTTTTGGCTCTCCTCCTCCTCCTCCTCCTCCTTCCAAGTGTGTTACTTGCTGACAACATAGAGTTGGTTCTAATTTTTTAAATCCAATCTGTTCTTTATTTTTTAGTGATAAATTGAGGTCATTTACGTTTAAAGTTAGTATGAAAAGGGATTTCCATACTCATGGATGTCCCTATAAATTTGTTTGATGCTATTCTGTTTGAGTGAATTACTGGTATTTATTTTTCCTTTTCTAACTTACTGCCTTGGTCATAGTTTTTTCTTTCCCAGGTTCAGTTTGACTACATGTTCTTTTCATTGGGTGTACACTTTCATGTACCTGTTGAAGGAGGCCATCTTTCTTCTTCCTGCCTATAAAGAATTCCATTAAGAATTTACCTCAGTGTTGGCTTGGTTGTTGTGAATTACATTAATTTGTGTCTGTCTTGAAAACACTGAAATGTTTTGTTCCATGTTTTTCTGTCTCTTATGGTTGCTGATGACCAGTTTGAGCTAATTTTTAATATTTCTGCCTTTGTATGTGAGTTGTCATTTTTCTCATCCTGCTTTTAGGATTATTTATTTATTTTGTATGTCTGTCATTCTACTATGACATGCTGTCCAGTTTATTCTCTGGTTATATCTATTTGGATTTCTACATCCCTCTTGTGTTTGTATATCCTTTTCTTCTTCTAGGTTTGGAAAGTTTTCTGCTATAGTTTCATGAAGTTTTTGTTCCATTTGATTCTATCTCTTATTCTTCAAATAATTTATCTTCAGGCTCGGACTCTTGAGCCGATGGGTGTATCCCAGACTCCACGGACATACACCCATCTTCTATGTTTCTTTGTACATGTCTGTTTGTCTTATTGTCTTGATTCTGCCCCATCCCTGAAGCCTCCTCTTCTGCCTTTCTGTTGATTCCTGGTCCTGTCAGTTGATGATGACCTTAATGTGGTTCTTATTTGGTGGACCATTTCTTTCAAGTATTTCTGTGTGGTTCTTTTTTCCATGTTTCCTCTCTTTGCTACTTTTCCCTTTTATATTTTCCTCCAATTGAATGATCATTTCTCTCATTTTGAAGACTGTCACAGGGAGGTCTTCGATGGATTCTTAACTTGAGCATCTGTTTATTAGACTCTTCTATATGATCATTATTTCCCTTCAAAAGTAAGATAAATCCTTTCTCAGATATTTTATATCTGTAGTCTATTCCTTTTTGGTTGAGGGTCTCGGGGTCTCAGGGTCACAAGTCTGCAGGTGGTGGTTGTCATAACTTGCGTTTCTTTGATGTGTTTTAGGCAACTGTTGGAGTGAGTTTGCCTTTCACTTTGACTCCCCTTTTACTGGGTCTTTTTGGACGTTTTGGTTTTGCTGACTGTTTCTAGAGGGATATCTGCATGCCGTCAATCTGGAGACTGGGCAAATAAATGGAGTTGGTGAGGAGATCCCATCTCGGCTATTTGCTAATAGCACCGACAATGGTGCTGCCAGTTTAGCAACCAGTTAGAGGAAAATTGTGGTCACTTCTTAGATTTTGTTAACTCACTGGGGATAGCATACCAAACATCAGACCCTACAAATTCTGTGAATTGTCTGGGAGCTGCAATTAGAGCCCCTAGGACCAAAAGAAATATTGACTCTCAGTCCTGCAGGGACCACTGCAACCTCAAAAGTCAACCCCTGAATCACACTGACCTTTGAGACCACTAAAGCCAAAGGCCCAGTATCTCCAGTGACCAGGGACGCTGGAGCTCTAGTTTTGACCCTGAGCTGACCTCTGAGGCTACCAGGACCTGAAAGCTGGTGGCACAGGTCTCCCATTTCCCTGTAGAGCTGGGAGGTGCAGTCCTGAGGTGCTTCAGACCTGAGGGAACAGAAGGTCTCTCCTTGTGGTGCTCACTGGTTCCACAGACATTGGAGGCCTTGTGGTAGGAGTTTCTCTTACCCATAATTAATCAATTTGAAAACAAAAAGCTATTTAACTTTAATAAATGATTTTTTTTTTTTTTTAAAAATCACAGTTGTAAGCTGACTTTGGGAAAATGGATAATGTAGTTGGTGAGCCTTTGCTCATCTGAAGGGAAGCTGGGAATGCAGATGGGGCAGCTAGCTGCTCTCTGTCGATCAATGTTTAACCACTGTGAGAAAGCACAGGGCAATAGACATGAAGGAAATGTTTGTTTGGGGGAAATTTTTCAGAGGTTTCAGTCTAGGGCCTTTGATGACCCATAATATCTGTACACATGTGCACAGTGAGGGAATGCAGAGACATAGAGACAGAGAGAAGGAAAGAAGGATGGAGAAGGAAGAGAGGGAGGGAGGGAGGTGAAGAGGCAATATGAATGAGAGGAGGGGCCAGAAACAAGACAATCTCCAAGGGCATACTCCTAAGTTACCACTCCCTTTAAGAAGGTTCTACTCCCCCTTAGTTACCAAGGCACCCCAATATCACATCAATGGGAAATCATCAATGGGATAATTCACTGGTGATCAGAGTCCTCGTGATCTGTCTAACCAGTTCTCCAAATACTATCTGGCAACATTGCTGTACAGGAGGCCAGCCCTTCAACACATACGCCCTTGGAGGAACATTTCAGCTTCAACCACCATACCTTGTGTGCTTGGGGGTAAGGGAAAAGACATCCAGACCAAGGAAGGGAACAATGGCCAAGGGGCAGCTGAGACAAAGACTTCTACTGTCCATGTTGACTCTCATCTTGGATGCACTTCCCAATGGTTTATGGTTTTTAATGCTCTAATATCTTCTCCCACCAGGATGACTTTTTAGATACATCGCTTATAACCAGAACCTTCCAGTATCAGAGAACTTAAGACACCCTGTTACAGGCTTTTTCGCTTGTTGTTCTTACCTATTACTAAATTATAATTTCCTTCAAGTTAGGCTCTAAGTCTTATTTGCCACTGATTACTGATAGCCTGTCACAGAGTCTATCCCAGAAGAGAAAGAAATGTGTGATGTCAGAATATACTGCTCTACAATGATAGGGCCCTACTCAGCTATGAAAATACAAAGAAGAGTTATAAGCTCCTCCTGTGAGCACTATTGTACTCCCTAATCCCGTAAATCTAGACCGAACCAATGCTACTGGCTCCTCCTATACTAGGATGGCTTATGCAGGCATCATGACTGAACTCCATCTGTAACTGACCTAGCTAACAGAATCTTTTTTTTTTTTTTTTTTTTGGTTACTGAGAGAGGCTGGACATCAAGGTGCCAAAGGGATCTTCAACAGCACATTTCTGGCAAGCACATGCAAGTGCCCCCAAAGCAAACCTGTGTCCTGCGACATCTTCTCAGAGCGAGGATCCTTCATTTTCCAGGGTCCCTCTTGAATCTTCCACACAAAGCCCTAGGAGACTAAACAGCAGTTTTAAAATTCTCTGTATCATGTCTACCAGAAGGTTGAAAAGGTTTTTTGCTAAAAATACAGACTACCCATTTCTTGTCCTATAATTCAAGGGTTCTCATGGTGGAGTCTCAGCTCCTTATCAAGCATGGACAGTGAATTCTGGAAAATGTGGCCTCTTTTATGCAAGATGGTTGCTTGTAACAAATATCAAGGCTGAGAAATCACATGTCTGTACAACTCGGGTATCTAAATGAGTGTAAGATGTAACCTTAAACAGATCATGTTCCCAATTATCCATTCTAATCACCCACCAGTTTGTGTGTTTTACTGACTTCCCGTGTCCATCACATACCATGTGATTCCAATATACATAACTCTTGATTTCATAGGTTGATTACTTTGCTTAGGACGTTGGCCTTGGAGCAGGTTTAAAATAGCTGTCTTGTAATATGATCAGGTGTGAACATCTGGGAAATATTTTAAGTTTCTAATTGTTAGTGGTTATGCAAATAATTTGTAGTTAATGTAGTCAATCCAAGTTTCCTATTCTCGTTTGCATTCTGTTTATATTTACAGCAGCCTACTAACATTCAACTGAAGACAGTTTGCCTTGAGCTATTGAGAAAGGACATACCTTGGGGAAGGAATCAAGCTTGAATAACTCTGCAAGAAAGAAACTGCAATTTGATTCTCTTGATTGCTGCTTGAAACATTATCCCAAACAAAACAGAATGCGACATGTATGCATGTACACACACACACAAACACACACATACACATGCATACGCACATGCACAACAGCAACAATAGCTTCTATGGGGGAAAAAAAGAATCATTAAGCACAGTTAGAAAATTCTGACTTTTAGATCAGAGAAATACTTGATTTTTTTAAAAAAAATCAGTATCTCTTGGATTCTCTAGACTGAACAATAAGAACTAAAGTTTGCTAGAACAGCACACTCAGACCCAGGCTCACACCACTGTGATCATCAGGATACTGTCATATTAGAACAACTATAAAGAGAGCAAAGACCAGGACCAGAAGAAAAGCAAGACCTTGAACAGTTGCCACGGACCAGGCTCAGTTGGCCCCCCTCAATCCTTGGGAATCAGGGTCTCAGACAGATGGGCATAGAGTCGGCGATAATGGGGTGACAAACAGATGGAGAGAGAGAGAGAGAGAGAGAGAGAGAGAGAGAGAGATCTGAATGTAATTTGTCAAATCGAGCATCAAACTTTTTATACAGAAGAAAATAGGGAAGTTAGGTGATACATCAGCAAGGTACAAATGAGATGAGGTTATCCGGTGCTTAATGACTCTTACACAAAATAGAGGAATGTAAACACAAAGACTGGCAGGTACTGGGAAATAAAACAACTGAAATAAAGTCAGCTCTATCTAAAGTCAGCTATAGTCTTAGAAGCCAGGTGTGAGGTCTTTACACTCCCAGGGCAAGGGCTTTCACACCCAAGTTGTGGTTCTAATTAGGGAGTTCAGTTCTAGCTAACCTTCTCATGAATAATGCAATACTCTAAAACCACAGCCCAATCTACTTCCTAAACCATTGTAAATACCTGTATATGGGAGTGACTTGGCTTTTATTATAAATGATAGTATGGGGGGACTTTTCTACTAATAAGTAATGTAGTCTGCCATACATAACTATAATAAGAATTCTAAACTTGCTTTGCTAAGCTTACCTTGAGATTTCTAACTCTATGTAGTAGATAGTAAAGNCTGATTTCTTTCACTATCTCTCTTACAATACTAGAGGCAATTCTGAATGTCACTGAATAGGCAACATTCTTACTGAATTCCAAGACCACGGTTGGCTCAAGAACTACCTAGAGCATTGATGAAGGCCAGGAAGCAAATTTCCATTTTGCTTAGGCATTTGGCAAGTCATTGCTTGGAGACATCTATAACAAAACAATACTGAAAAGGAGCACACAGATGCTATGGGATGCCACAGTTCCAGGAGAGTAAGTTTCCGTGAAACTCTTCTCCCTGGGACTGCATCCAGGCTTTTGGCCTGTCATGTGTGTCACTACTGGAGTGGATGTAGCAAACAGTAATGAATGTTAACAGGACGGGAACACCCCTCAGGCTACTCCTGGAGGTGCTGGTTTCTCTCTTATTGCCATCATCACCTCAGAGTATCTGACCATGGGATGCTCTTAAAACTATAGCATATTCTGACTGGTGTGAGGTGGAATCTCAGGGTTGTTTTGATTTGCATTTCCCTGATGATTAAGGATATTGAACATTTTTTGAGGTGCTTCTCAGCCATTCTCTATTCCCCAGTTGAGAATTCTTTGTTTAGAATTCTTTAGAATTCTGTGCCCCATTTTTAATGGGGTTATTTGGTTTTCTGGAATCCATCTTCTTGAGTTCTTTATATATATATTGGATATTAGTCCCCTGTCTGATGTAGGATTGGTAAAGATCCTTTCCCAAACTATTGGTGGCCTTTTGGTCTTATTGACAATGTCTTTTGCCTTACAGAAGCTTTGCAATTTTAGGAGGTCCCATTTGTCAATTCTCAATCTTACAGCACAAATCATTGCTGTTCTATTCAGGAATTTTTCCCCTGTGCCCATTTCTTCGAGACTTTTCCCCACTTTTTCCTTTATAACTTTCAATGTCTCTGGTTTTATGTAGAGTTCCTTGATCCACTTGGACGTGACCTTAGTACAAGGAGATAAGAATGGATCAATTCACATTCTTCTACATGATGACCACCAGTTGTGCCAGCACCATTTGTTGAAAATGCTCACTGATAAGTGGCTATTAGCCCAGAAACTTAGAATACCCAAGATACAATTTACAAAACACATGAAACTCAAGAAGAATGAAGACCAAAGTGTGGACACTTTGCCCCAACTTAGAATTGGGAACAAA
Organism: Mus pahari; assembly: GCF_900095145.1. Taxonomy (NCBI): domain Eukaryota; kingdom Metazoa; phylum Chordata; class Mammalia; order Rodentia; family Muridae; genus Mus; species Mus pahari. Next base: position 132,900,160 of record NC_034591.1, on the reverse strand, counting down.
ACACCCATGGAAAGAGTTACAGAGACGAAGCTTGGAGCTGAGACGAAAGGATGGACCATCCAGAAACTGCCCCACCCGGGGTCCATCCCATAATCAGCCACCAAACGCAGACACTATTGCATACGCCGACAAGATTTTGCTAAAAGTACCCTGATATAGCTGTCTCTTGTGAGGCTATGTCAGTGCCTGGCAAACACAGAAGTGTACGCTCACAGTCAGCTATTGGATGGAACACAGAGCCCCCAATGGAGGAGCTAGAGAAAGTACCCGAGGAGCTGAAGGGGTCTGCAACCCTATAGGTGGAACAACAATATGAACTAACTAGTACCCCCAGAGCTCGTGTCTCTAGCTGCATATGTAGCAGAAGATGGCCTAGTTGACCATCACTGGGAAAAGAGTCCCCTTGATCTTGCAAACTTTATATGACCCAGCACAGGGGAAACACCAGGGTCAAGAAGTGGGAGTGGGTGGGTAGGGGAGCGGGGGGAGGGTATAGGGGACTTTCAGGATAGCATTTGAAATGTAAATGAAGTAAATACCTAATAAAAAATTGGAAAAAATATGAAAAAAATTTATTATAGAATCATTCTAACTGAATAAAACATATTAAATAAAGTAATAACAAAACAAAACTATAGCATATTGAAAAAACATTAATAGCAATAAATGAGACAACACATACTTGCTTTTGGCCTCCACCAGGGAAAATACCATATTACTAGGAATGGATTTCTATGATATAGCCTTTAGGGATGCTTCTTCGTTCTTCATCTTCCTCATATCAACAAGTAGTCGGCACCAGTGAAGGTGTAAGCTCATCCTCATTGGGTGTTTCAGAGGAATGGTCCCTATCTGGGTGCATGGAAATGCCTTAGTTCATCGCATCTCCCTATGTGGAGTCAGACCCCATTACTCAGTGTGAGGCAAATACCATGTACTTATCGGAACACATACAGTTCTAAGAGATAATACAGAGAGATCTCCATCATCCCACAGTGACAATATCTTGCATTAGAACAGTCCCTTTTCCCATAACCAGAGAGTGACCTCAATGTACCCATAGCCCTATTTAGGCTTCCCTAGTTTTGCATATGTTCATTTTATGTGTGCATGTGTAAGTGTATCAATACAAATCTGTTCCATGTCATTCCTCAGCATGACCATAAAGGTCCAGTATTAACATCTCTAATTGTGTACCTTTCAAAGGTATGTGCAGATGAAAGAAAAAGGCATTGAGCAAGGCTGTGTCCTGGCTAGCCGATGAACAGGCTGATGGCTTGAGCTCCATCAAACCCCACGGATTTATTATCTCCTCCAGTGAGCGTGCTAAGAGATAGGTCTTCAGTATGTGCTCAGGTCTTGAGAAAAGAGTTCTTATCTATGAAATGAGTTGCTTTGGTAAAAGGAATCCCAAGAAACCATCTTACTTCTATTATGAAAGGACACTGCTAGAAACACGACCAATGAAACAGGAAGAGGACCATTGGTAGACATCCAATTTGCTGGTGCCTTCATCTTGGACTTCTTACCAAAGAAACTTATTAAAGTTTTAGTTGCTAGTGAGCCTCTTGGACTGATGTATCTTTTGTTACAGCAGCCTGAACACACTAGCACATCACACAACACAGCCTTTCTCCCAGCTGGGATACTTGGAGTCAGGGAGAGGAACGAATAGTCCCTCTGCCTCTTAATACTTTACAAATAGGGCGCCAGCCAGAGACATATTGGGTTAGCCGATGGATCGCACCCCTCACCAGAATCTTTGATGTGCCACGGTCTGTGCTTTGCTCATGGCAATGTCATTTGTCTTCCTACACTGTCTCCAGATGTCCAAACTGGGAGTGAGGCCCCACAGTGCGTAAATGCTACCTAGAGGTGACCTGGTCCTGGGGGTCAGGTGGGGACTCACTCTGATAGCCATGGTGGTCATCTAGCAGGTTCAGCAGAGGGTCTTCCATGGGCCCTCAAGTGCTTTCATTTTCTCCTACATCCTAGGTGGAAATAAAAACTGCTTTGGCCATTCTGTAACTAGCTAGCTGCAGGTTTTCCCCATGGGCTGAGCCAGGACTTTGAACATTCCAGGCAGTTTACAAATATTTAGGTCATTGCCCAAAATGCAAAAGCAGCTGGCACCTTTACCAAGTTCAGGGTCCTTATGTCCCCATAAGAACTGTGACTCCTTGTTGTAGACCAGTGGTTTTCAACCTTCCTAATGCTGTAACCCTTTAGTATAGTTTCTCATGTTGTGGTGACCCCCAACCATAAAATAATTTTGTTGCTACATCAAAACTATAATTTTGCTACTGTTATGAATCATAATGTAAGTATCTGATATGCAGGAAGGTCATATGCGACCCACGGGTTGAGAAACGCTGCTCTAGAGAAACATCCCTGAGTCTGTTGTCATTGCAGAACATGCTTTATGGAGTCTGTCACTCCTGATGATTAATACCCTCTGAAATGCCTGCAGCAGGGCTCTAGCATCCCAAAGGCTTTCACCTTCCCAGCTCAGCAGGGTACCAACCCTAGCACAGGGCAGGCAACACATTTTTGGTGGCCTTGTCTTTCCCTGTCTTTATCTCTATTAGAGTATACTGGCCTCCAATCTGAGCCCCATGGATTTCTGTTGTCCCTCATGTTGTATAGTTCAGCAAATCATTATGTAGCAACTCCTGAGCTCAGGCTTTCCTGAAGAGAGCTCAGATCTTTCCCCGGGAAAGCCCTGCCAGTCACATCCTTTGCTGACCTATGATCTTGAACTTGCTTCTATTTCTGTTGCAACATCTTGTCCCCTTATTCTAGCTTAGATGTGCTGGGGATGCCATAGGGGCTGGGCTGTGGATTCTCTCAATCTCCAAAGCATCCAAGTGACGTAGGTACCTTCCTTGTCCACATTGTATGGATAGGAAAAGCAAGACACAAGAGGTAAGTGATATAAATTACTTTTTTTTTTTTTTTTTTAATTTGGGGCCAGGGAATTTAGCTGGCCTAAATCACATTAACTGAGTTACTAATTACTTAAATATTTTACTCAAACTGATGCCCAAGTTGCCTGATTTTGCTCTTTGTCTCACTGACAACATCTTAGCCTATAAGTCACAGTTTTGAGAAAACATATGAGCCAATGGATATTCTTAGTTCCAAATCTTATGTCTTTAATGTGTCAGTGTAGGGCAGAGTCCTGGCGCGCATTCACATGTGGAATTCAGGGCAGAAGTCCTAGGGAGAAGACATTGATTGCATCCTGCTTGTGCCTGTGTGGCACAGAAACAGATGGATGTGGGTCCTATCTATCCTGCTGGATCTTTCCCATTTGCTTCCATACCTGGGCCAGGACTCACCTGGGGGGCCCTGAACCCTGAGAACCTGGAGTTGCTTAGGCTCTGCTCCCAGAGAGGAGAGGTACTCTCAGTAGTGCCCAAAGGAGGAGGCGCACACTACACACAGAGACTCAGGCGGGGCATAGCCACTGGCAAGATGTGTTCTATGGCCTCAAGATCTAAGCTCAGGACGGATTTGAACTAGGGGCACTATAGCCCAGGTCGGAAGGTGGCCTGAGGAAAGTGAAGAGCCTGGAGAGGCAAAAGGAGGATGGAGGGATGTGTTTGGAATGTTTTAAAAGGGACTCAAGATTACTGTAAAATGAGAGGGAAATTCTCATGGAGAGAGAGAGATGCTGGCCTCAGAAGATGCAGATGGGGAAAGAGTGTGTACAGTCAGAGCCAAGGGATGGAGCTTGGGCATCAATTCCCAACCTGTTTTAGTGATCATTCTTGTAATAGTGTGTGTGTGTGTGTGTGTGTGTGTGTGTGTGTGTGTGTCCCAGCATCCTGCTTCTGGCATTGGAACTAGGTGTGCAGTGGGCAGGAAAGTGACTTGGGAGCTGGAGGATGGAATTTCTCAGAGGTTCCTGTAGCTGCTTTCTAGACACATGGTCCCAGTTAGACAGGGAGAGTGTCCCTGGCGCTTGCTGCACACCTGCCAAGGCGGGAAGAACAGGCTCCAGGCAGGACCCAATCAGTGGAGTGAAATAACTGAGCTTGGGTTAGATTAGATCCAGCCACACATCTCATACTTAGTACTAATTATTCACAGAGGCCGAGGCTGGCTCGGGAGCTGGACTGTGTTACCTTGTGCCTTGTGGCCACTGACAGCTCAGGATGAACTGGCCTGAAGTAATAATAGCCATGGGCTCTAGCTTTGTTTCGTCTCGAGTGGCATGTCACACAGATCTGCTACTGCTCAGAAAGACAGCTTCTCCCGGCTCTGTACACGGTGCAGGGGGAGCTCACAGGATCCTTTGTTCCCAGCTCTTCATAGGGCTGGCAGAAGTTTCCACTGGGCAGTAAGGAAGGAATGTCTGAAGCCATGTCTTGTCCATTCATTCTTCTAGGTGCAGGGTGCATGCCAGGCATCTGGTCACTTTGGGCCCTTGGGATTCTACACAGTGTCTGGAAATTTCTAGGGAGTGGGGTGTGGCACTGACAAAGGCGGGAGGATGCAGAGATGCTATGGTTTGTTATCTAGGGCTGGGTTCACAGCTCTGGGAGGGGAAAACAGCTTAGCATCACGAGTTTCCCTTCCTATTGTGAAATGGCTTAAATGAAGCCATGGCAGTCAAGCCAAGGATGGGAGGTCCTGGCATTTCTTCTCACTCATCATGCTGGTCTCAGGTCACATTCCATGTACAACAACAGCACAAGCAGGGACAGTCAGTGGCAGAAAAGCTAGGCTGCCACAGAAGGCTGGCCAGATGGTAAGCTCGGCTCTCAGTGGGCAGCTGAGGACAAATCAGAACCAGGGAAGATGCTGGGAAGACATCGCAATGAACCAGGAAGCAGCAGGGCTCCAGGGAATGGGCTGGTTAGTTGGCAATGTGGCTTGTCACCTCCCATGGAAGAGGGACAGGAGCCAGTGGTGACCACAGCATAACTGAGAATGTGACAAAGGCCCAGATGAGCCCTCTGTCTTTGTGTCCAGGAAGGCAGACAGCATGCTGTTGGAATTTTCTTGCGTGTTGCAATGCTGCATTTTCTCACTGTCAACAACTGATTTCCTAAAATTTCAGACAGCGTATGAGTATTCAAACCATAGCATTTTCCAGTCAGTAATTATATGTGATAGCATGTGACTTTATGGGCTAGGGGCCTGGAAGCAGCTAGGTTAAGTGGCTATGGGTCAGAGCCCACAATGATGTTGCAGAGGGCATGGGAGCTGAGGATGTATCGCCTGAGCAGGGCCTGCAGAACTTGTTTTCAGGAAGCTTCTCATGTGGCTTTTGGCTAGAGGTGGACAAGGTGGTACCTGTGGGGGCCTCTGCAGAAGGCTGCTTGGATACCCTCCACGCATGGCAGCTAGTCTTCTCTAGAGTTGGAGATCCTGATGACTTACTGTGACAGACAGAATTCCGAGATAACCCCGTATACTTCAGGAGATAGTATTTTGTAGACAACCCTTTAACATGAGTTAGAGAATTTGAAGGTAGAAACGCTAATTCAATAAACAAAGTTCATGTCCTGGGTGGGGCTCAGTTCTCAAGGTCTCAAGAACAGGTTCTAAGAGCTGAGAGTTCTTGAAGCTGTCAGTCTGTAACTCTAGGACCCAAAGCTAGACACAGCCTCACACTCCAGTGAAGGGGGCTCAGTCCTAGCCCTTGCTCTCAGTCTTGTGATTCTCCGGGTAGGAGACTCGGTCATGTGATGCCTAGATTTCTGGCTCTCAGACCTATGAGATAATCCCTAAGTGTTGTCTGGGGTCAGCTCATGGCAATTCAGTCTGCAGCAGTTCCTTACTGTCTAGGGGTGAGTCCGTTATTCCATCTTTCTTCAGTCTGACCCAAGTGTGATACTAAGTCCATCCACACTTAATGGGAGGGATCTACCATTTGAAAGGAGTGTCCCAAAATGTGTGGACCCGTTTCAAACCAGCACAATCCAGCACCGTATATCCTGGGGCCCTGTGGATATTCCAAGGTAGAGAGACCAGAGGCTGATGCTTTTAGCATCAGAGCAAATTTACAGGAGTCAACTAAACAGACATAGGTAAGGCAAGTGAGAGTTCCCTTTTAGGAACTGACCATCCAGCCTGGGAGGTCGCTGCTCTCTCTACCTCTGTTTGATGTTCTCTGCGAGTAGTGTGCCGAGTAACTGTAGGACTAGAATGTTGGCGGAGCAATCCCCATCTTTAATTTGGAAGTTACAATGTGTTAATCAGGCCCAGTCTGAACCTCCGGGGAGTGCTAAATTTGGGAAAGGGTAGTATCTTCCAGAAGGGGTGGAGTTATGGAGCCTAGGTCACAAATAAACCTTTGGGAATGTTTTTAAGAAGACAAAGTTCATCATTCCCCAAACTTACAGGCCACCCATCTCCAATGCTCACCATCTTGTCAACCCTTAAAGCCACTGATAGTTCTTTAGATCCCTGTAGACTATGAGAAGTCAACCTGCAAGGAGTTCCTTTAATTCTCACAAAATTTTCTATTTGTGTGTGTGTGTGTGTGTGTGTGTTTTAAACAAAAGATGTGTCCTCTTGTCTTCGCCACACTCTTGTCTCTACCTCTAGGGGCCTAAATGCTGAGCTCAAATGATCAGTGTGGTCTGAATGGGTGACAGTAGCCAGTGAAATGTCCCCTGTTGTGAGCAGAAGGAGCCCACATGCCTGAGGCTTTATCTTCTCAAGCAACAGAGAAGAAGGGAAAAAAATACAAAGCAGGTAATTTAAGAACATGTCAGCAATTTGGCAAACAAGGCAGAAGTCAAAAGCCACGTGAGTTCATAAATAAGTCACAGATCCTGTCTGGATTTAGTCAAAATACCCAAAGGCTTTTGCCTATTGACAGCACGTTGGTTTCAGTTGATGCTGGTGGTCTGCATAGAACCTGCTGCATCGAAGAATAAGTGTGTGCAGACTGGCGTGGGCCTGGATGAAGACTCAGAACAAAGGCTCCCAGAGGACCTCAGAGGTAGAGGTGTGAGGCAGAAGGAAGCAGACCACCTCTTGCCTGTAGTCTATCAATGTGTCATTGGAATGGTAACAGTGGTGATGGAGCTGGTACTCAGAAAGAAAAAGCTCTGCAGATTAGGGCATGTGACCAGTCCCTTGATCTAAGCCCAGAAACACGGGGAACAGATGCAATCCTGAGTGAATGTGTACTACTGACCTCAGCATGGCCATGCCAAGGACCCTGATGCCTACAGACAACTGTATTATGAGGGCTCAGACTTAAGCAATGAACTAACCCTCGGTGAACTCATGACATGATGACATCACTGAGAGTTACTGAAAGGTAGGAAGTAAAGGAAGTAGGTCACTGGGGTGAGCTTGGGAGCTAGCTCTGCCCTGGCCTCTTCCTGTGTCCCCTTCTCTCTGTTTGCTGTCTGCCCTGAGGTGAGAATCACCCCTGTCATGCTCCACTACTGCCCTGATTTCTTGGTCATGCACCTGACACCAAGTAGCCATGGACAGAGCCTTCTGGAACCATGACACAAAATAAACCTTTCCTCTTTCGTGTTCTGTCAGGCACTTTTCCCTCTTGAGATCATCTATTTGCCTTTAAATTTATTTATCAGAGAATTGGGAAACAGGAGGAAGAATTCACCTCACATCATGGGACGTTTTTTTGTCAGCACCAAGATTTTTGCCCTCGGCATAGAGGAAGGTTCCAGATATTTTTACCCCTTTCCCATGCCGTATCAGGGGAAAATAGAAAGGATCTGTTAATTCCCTGGAATTTCATAAACTGAGTTGGATTCAGAGTGGAGAGCTGAGACCCATGAGACCAAGGTTTGCACTGACAGTAGGTGTCAGAACACCTGAGCCAGAAACCCGGGTATAGTGCACCTACAGACCCCAAAGAACTGCGAGTTCTTCCTGCACACACTGCAGATCAGAATTCCAAGAAAGGACAGCTGTCCTATTCACTGAACTATCATAAGGTAATACTGGGGGAGGGGAGGGAGAGAGAGAGAGAGAGAGAGAGAGAGAGAGAGAGAGAGAGAAGCACAGAGATCAGAGCAACAAAGACAGAACACCTTTGCACCTAGCACATAGACGCAGCACCCGCTTGGCCATTGGCTAACTGCTGGACTTTCTATTCTAGGGTCAAAGTATGGGTTGTGTTTCTGACACCACAGCACTGATATCGCGGGGGTTGAGTGGGGGTATACTTTAATTCCCCAAAGATACAGCTGTGTCTGGTTCCCACAGCCTGTAAGTACCACTGTATGACTAAAGAGGTGAGAAAGGGTTTGAGAGGAACTCACCCCGGGGTACCAGTTGCCCCTAATGCTGTCAAATCTATCCTTAGAGCCACACAGCCTGCTGAAGATCCAGCCACACATTGGAGTGATGCCATCGCTGCCCAGAAATGTTAGGATGGTGACCAAAGCTGAAAGGGGAGGGAAGGAGCAGGCGGCAGAGCTTCACTGGGAAGCCGGGCTCTGCCAAAATCTTGACCTCAGTCTCCTGGCCTCCAGAAGGGAGGGGACCAGCATCTGGTGTCAAAGGCTGCTGAGTTTGTGGCCATTTCTTACAGTCATCTCTGAGACTTACACGGTAGGTAAAGCTTTCTTCTCTACCAGAACTTAACCTGACTAGGTAAGGGGGCCACCCTGGCTTACTCCTGTTTGCCTTCACAGCCCTGAGAAAAATGAAATCAGACATTAGGCCCCTGAGCCATCTCAGAAGACCAGCCCCAGACCAGTGTCACAACAAGCTGCCCACACAGACAGCACCATAGTGTGCCTAGAGGGGGGCTACAGGGGACCCTGTCCCCAGAGTTTGGAAATCAAGACACCCAGGTTTGAGGCTTAGAAGGAGACTTGAGGAAACACGACCCTTCTGAACATGTTTTCACACAACTCTGTTTTCAAATGAACACTCTTCAGGGACCATTTTTCTACTCTAGGCAGGAAATGGCATCTCATTCCTTGTATTGGCTACAGAGTATCTCATGGCAGAAAGTCTGTTTAAAGTTTAGGTTGATTAGTGCTAGTCATGACTGTGCTGACAGACAGAAACTGGCCTAAGCCAGTGTGAGTGACAGGCTTTGTGCATGAAGCCTGTGCATCTCATGAAAACTGGAGAGAGCATATTTCTCTCAGAGAAATGCTGATTTCATCAATGTGACATTGAGCTTAAACAAAGGCATTGAAGGAGCCAAAGCCTAAGACCACACATGAGAACAGCCACTTGGGGGTATTAGGGGGTAGCCTAACTAAGAATGGCAGGAGGAAGTCATGTGAGGGAAAATGACCAGGACATGAACTTGAGACAAGTTTTACTGCTCAGATGCATATGTGTCCCGCAACCCCAAAAGAGCCAGAAAGGGGATTGGAGGCCAGAGAGACCATCACAAGGCACGAAGCTTGGCTCGGTGTCCTGATACCCTCAGATGGGTGAGAGGCTGGGTGGTATTGTCATCAGCCATATTGCAAGCTTACTGGCTGGGCTGACACCTGAAGCTTGTATACATCTCAGTGGGGAAGTAGCTGGTGAAGATCCTGTCTGAGGAAGATTTCTAGAGTGGTCTCTGGCACATGCCTGCCACCCCTGCCACACTCTCCCAGTCCCAGCGAGTCCTCGAGGCCCTTCTTCCGGGCTAGCCTTGTACCTGGACTTTTACCAGCACCCACCGAGAGCTTGTAGCGTGGTGCTCAGATCTGCTACTCTGACTGGGTTTCTGACAAAGCTTTGCTCTGGGTCTCCTACTCTGCTATCATAGCTCCCTAGTGTTCGCCATGGCTCACTTCCTTGGTGGTGGTCTCCTTAAAGGGTTTCTTGATGCAACTGGGACTCAAATTAGAGTCACTTCTCAGTATCTACATGGGGTTGACTTCAGTACCCACTTTCCACACATGCCCAAACCTGAGGAAGCTCAAGTGTCTGGTCTAAAATGGCACAGTGTTTGTACATAACCCTCATGTGGCCTTGTGTATATTCACATCAGCCCTAGAGGACGGGCAGCCCAGTGCCCTGTGAGTGCTGCATAGACACTAGCTATGCCCTGTTGTCTGCAGAATAACACATGATACAAACCTCTATGTGTTCATGCACGTGTATCTTGAGTATTTTGGGGATGTTGGATCTACAGATGCAGAATCCAGGAACAGTAGAGTTCAGACTCCTTAGCTGTTCCTCCTCAAAAAGACTGCAAGGACCAAGACAGCCTGTACTAGGGAACCTGCTTATGTCTTTTGCAAAGTCAGTAGTTTCAATTTTGTTTCAATTTTGCTTCCTTGTTTCTATGTTTCCCAATCTTTTTGGTGATGATAAAAAATAGTCAAAACATTATAAACATACATATGAGCTATTTATCCAGGTAGCTCGCCTCCCCTGCTCAGCCCCCACCCCCAGCTTTTAGCCTCTCCTGTTCAGGCATACTTAGGGAGGGGATGTAAAAGGCGGCAGAGATGTTCTGGACCGGTCACAGTCCCGACATAAACAGCTGAGTGGAAGAGCCCTGGCAGATCATGTTCTACCAGCAGAGTTGTTTGGATGTTCTGGGGATGTGAAAGTCCCCCACAATGCTCTATGCCTTTTCCAAGCTCCCAGAAATACTACCAGCATTCAAGGCATGTTCTTTTACATTGCATTACTAAGAAAATAGTCTGCTTTCTGCACATAATGCCTGTGTGTGCTATGCTAAAACTGCATTTTTCCACTTAAGATCCAACTGGCCTCTTCCCATTGCATGCCATATAAATCAATCATGTCTCTTATGAGTTTATTACTCCATATAGTGTTCCATCTTATTCCAGTGCTCATTTGTAACTTAGTTTATAATTTATTGAGTGTGCACTCTATCCATGAAAAGCTAAGGATTTGCAAATAAGTCTGCAATGTATCCTACCTGTAGACAGTCCCATCTTACAAGATTTTGATTATGATTTTCTAGTGTACAATGATGCAGAAGATACAATTTTTATTTCAAGTTCAGCATACAGTGAACAATACATATACAATACATTATAAACCAGTACATGATCTGACTTTTCCCAGCTATAGGGAAATTTTGCCCAAATATAGGTGTTCTAAGCATATTTAAGGTGTGCTAAGCTATGTACTAAATGCTTTCATGGTGTGATATTCTCAATTTGCAGTGGGCTTATCAGTGAGTCAAAGAACATCTTCACATGCTGTGCACCTAAGAGTACAATTGTGTGTTATAAATTCATTAAAAGCAAAATCTTGTCCAGAGTCAAAGTTGTATATCTTAAAAGATTTAATTTAATGCCATTTTCCCCTTGTCTTAGTCAGGGTTTCT
>NC_034591.1:132813300-132888627 GCF_900095145.1 Mus pahari | reverse complement strand
TAGAACCCAAGACTACCAGCCCAGAGATGGCACCACCCACAAGGGGCCTCTCCCCCTTGATCACTAATTGAGAAAATGCCCCACAGCTGGATCTCATGGGGGCATTTTCCCAACTAAAGCTCCTTTCTCTGTGATAACTCCAGCTGTGTCAAGTTGACACAAAACTAACCAGTACACCCCTCTATAAACTTTTCTTCAATTTATAGGACAAAGGTAAGGTAAATCCAGTGTGGCAGCTCCAGAAACTCAGAGAGCCAATGCCAACCTGCAGGGACTTATATGGTATGGACAAGGTGACAGGATCCTTGGGGGGAGCCCATGTAGTGAAGATATTCCTAAGGGGTCTGCAGCATTGTAAGCTAGTTGGTGGCAGAGTGAAGGCTGTAAGAGTTGGGTGCCTCAAACCAGAAACCTCCAGTTAGCTACCATGACAGAGGGGAACGTTCACTCAGCTGTGCTAACAGAGCGAGCTCAATTGTTTGCCTTGGCATTCGCTGCTTCCCCTCCATAATGAATCTTTCTGGAAGGTGGCTTTCACTGCATCCACATAGGAAGCTGATATCTCACCCAGGAAGGGAATTTGGGGTCTCCTTGATGGTGAGTCCACCCACGAGGTTCCTTGGTATTTGTGCAACCGCTTTTGAAATTTTTTCATTTCACACTTGGTCAGGAGGTTTTGTACTCTTTTCATGTGTCTTTTATTAAAAATCATTTCTGGAAATCATGCTGAGCTGTGGCTTCTGGAAGCAGCTGGTGGAATGCTGCCTGCCTCATAAAACTCAGCACAAAGCATGCTGACGGACCAAACCGGTCCACGGCCCAGGAGCTGTGCATGTGCTCTCTGGCGTGGTTCCTTCTGAGCAAGGGTAGCATTGCAGTGTGTGCACAGTGTATTGATGAAACAACAGGCAAACACGCCTTTTCTCAAGCTATACCGAGAACAGAAGCCTTGAGACTATTATAAGCCTACAGCCCTGTCAAGAACCTACCAGCAAACATGACAAAACCTTGTAGGCTTTGCTTTGTACACTCACCTGACTAGTCAGCCAACACTCACTTCTCTGCGCCGTTCATGAACATCTGTGGGTGGAAGGACACAAGGAATGTAGCCTAGGAGCCCAGGCCAGGACCATGAAATCCACTGACCCCACCCATCCTGTGCAGTTGGTTATGGCCACGGCCAGACACACTACCAGGGCCCCTGTTCAGCGGGACTGTATGCTCTCTTAGATGGTTCTCTGAGCTGCTGTCAACTAGTCTAAAATATATCCCATCTTCTCGGAGTGTGTACCTTGTTTGCACCGCTGCCCCGAGACAGTCACGTGGCACCCATGTGAATGAGGAGCTAGGGAGATATCAGAACTAAAAATCTGGAGAGCGGGGGAAGAGGGAAACAGGAAGAAAGGAAGCAATTAGCAGAGTTGTACATTGCCAAAAGGGGAAAGGCAAGAAAGGGCTTCACAGGGGTTACCAATTAGAAGCTCTCGTGTTGCCAAGGGTGAGCTCAGCTGACTGGTCAAGGCAGGAGCCAGACTCCTCGATGTTGAGGCTTGCTTCTCTGTGGTTTCTGTGCCCCTTCCCGCTTCCTCTTCCTACAGAGGCCTCCCAGAAGCGAGACAGGGCTCCTGCTGGAGAGATTCCATGTTCACTCCTTCAGCTGGCAGACTGCACAGGGAAGAAAGGGTCACTGTCATCATGCCCCAGAGTTCTGTCACAGTGCCTGGGCCTGAGTTAAGAGATGAGGCTGGGGCTGTGGGTAGCAGAGACCACACCAGATGTGCGGCACGGTTCAGCTTCTTCGTCTCTGGAGCAAGGGATACTGGTGTTTTATCCCCATCTCTCCGTTCTTCCTCTGTTGCCCTCTGGATTTTCAGCCTTAGGGGGATGTTTAAGGATCCCACCTTTCCAGATCGGATTACTCTGTGGTCATGGTTATGAAGGAACCAATCCCCCTGTTGTAGCACTCTGCCACATTGTGCTTTGAAGATTCTGTACCTATTTTATCAGAAATTCCCAGTAAACCTACATAGCGAATCTCCCCCCCCCCCCGTTTCCAAGGTTTATTCAGCACTACAATCTGATGCTGGAGTTTTTCAAGCTAGTACTTCATAGGTCTTTAAACGAGAACATTAACTTCTATATGATTTCAGATTTCTTTTGCTATGGTCTTATAAACTGTCCCTGGTGCCCAATCTCGATGTGCACCTGCTGCTCTTAATTGATAGCAAAAATAGCTTCGCAATGCAGAAAAGACATCTGCAGAGCTGCATCTGGAGTGTGACACAGCTGAGACCCAGGAGAGGCAGAAGAGCCCACTTTAGAGCTGTTTTGAAGTCACACCAGGGAACTGAAGCAATGGCTGTCTAACATGTGACCTTGACTTATCAGATGTGAAGTCAGATCTATTGAGTCTAAATGAGAAAGCTCAGAATACCTATACTTGTGGTAAATATAAACCATTTTAGTGTTACTTGATGTCATTCCCCCCCAAAAATATTAAATGACACTGAATATTCTCAGAGACAACTTTGACACCTTAGATCTCAACCATCGGAAGCCCTTATGTTGCTCTAATGCAGGTGATACACATGTGGGCTTTGGCTCCACACTTTTCCATTTTTTCTAATAAGGGGGGAACCGATTAGAGACAATGAGGATGTTGATGTAATGCAGTCATTTTTCCAAGCAAACCTGATTTCCTTTAGTTTTGCCAACGCCAGCGGGTGTCTTAGGGGATCTGACTTCTTACAGAGACTAAAATAAGCTCAAGACCACAGGCAGCCAGGAAGTCTACAGTGCCACCTTACTAACACTTCCTCTCTCAGAGCCACTGTGTCCTCTGGGGAACTGGAAGACTGTGAATCTCTGAGCCTCCCGCTTTACATTCATTGTCCCCTTGTCTAGCCATGGCCTTTCCAGCCTCCCATGAAGGCTGTGTCCTGTCATCTTTGACTCCTGTGGAACTTCCTGTGAAGCTGCTGTGACAGTTATGACAGTAGCACTAAAAACTAAGGACATAAGTCATACTGCTCAAAACAGAAACCTCCAAAGGACCAGCACACACCCTAAGCCTGGAGAACAGACAGACCCACAGACCCACAGACACCTGTCTCCAGACTCAGCTTCGCATGTAATCTGTTCTGTGACCTGACAGAAGCCATTGTCCTTCCAGACTTGAGTTTTCTACCTGTAAAACTGGGGATCCTAGGGATAGTGAATCCTGTCAGGCATTCCACAGCAATGGTTAACAAAGTTGGGCGCGGACACCAGCAACCTGTGCTGACTTTAGCCCACCCTATCAAATTTCAGATTCAGTTAAACTAGTCTAGGGCTTTAAAATCTGATATTTTAATAAATTGTCAGACACTGCTGATGAATCTGACATAGGTGCACTTTGAGAACAAGTACCAGGGAAGTATAACAGTTGTGTGGCAAACAGACCCTTTCTTGTATAGAGTCTAAACTGAGAAATGTGGGTGCTGCTTGATTTCTGCAAATGTTGTGTAAGTTTACGTGTATGATATAGAGTTTTGGCTAATAGACACATTTGCTTCATCTTTATAAAAAGCTGCAAGTCGAAGTGTTTTAGTCGGATGTGAGGTCAATGTTTTGTTTCATGAATATTTGGATCTATATGGCAGGGATAGAAAGAATACATTTTATAAAACTCTACATGTTTATCTTTGTTAAAGAATATCTTGAGTGGCTTTTGCAGCCTTGAGGGTTTTATGTTTAATTTTGTCCTTACTCCAGCCCTGTGTAGGAGTTCTATTGTTCTTATCTATTTGGGGGCTCAGTGAAGCACACTGAGGCTGGGGGTACATCCAGAACTTTGTTCATGCTCACACTGGAGATGCTGGAGATGCACAGGAATGGAGAGGACAATGGATACTGAGGTAGGGAGGCTGGGGAAATAGAGGGTGGGGGTTAAAGACCACAACGATGCACACTGAAAGGAGGAATAGACTTTAAGGGTTAATTGCATCATAGGCAGAACAGCATCAGAACAGATTAAATGCAGTATCCCAGATATTACATAAATATGATATAGTCAACAGTGTTATATAAGTCAAAGTAGCTAGAAAAATACTTTAAATGCCTTCACTACAAAGAAATGTTTTAGAAAATGGATAATCTAGATATTCTGAGTCAACCATTATAATTCGGTAATGTATACTTATATTAAAATAGTATGCTATGTGCCAGAAATATATACAATTATCATCTGCCAGTCAAGAAATGAACTAATTTTAAAAGAAAAACAAGTGTTTGTGATGGACAGGAGTCTGATATCCCACAGGTCTAGTTCAGTGGCTCTCAAGTGTGTCCCTCATGATCAGGGGCAGCAGCATCTGAGAACTTGTTACAAGTACACATTCTTAGGCCCTACCCTAGTGCTGCAGAATCAGAAACTGTGTCAGGACCAGCTATCTGTGGCCAGCATGCCCTGCAGGTGTGTGTAGTGTATGGTGAAGTCTGAGAATTACAGGGTTAGAAACCAATGCTTTCACCACTAAAGCCTTCATCTTCCCAGACAGACTGTGGGAATCAGATGATGCTCAGCTGTGAGACTTAGTGAGTCACCAAGCTACAGCATCTCTGAACAGACTGATGAGCTCATTGTCCTGGGTGTGGCTTCTTGGATCCAACTGCTGTGATTTGGGTATGTTTAGTCCCCAAGGATTTGTGTTCTGGAAACTTGGTCCCAGAGTGACAGCATTGAGAGGTGCAGGAGCTTTAAGGGACAGAGTAACCAGGACTGGCTAGGTCATGCATTCAATCCCTGTAGCAGGAGGGGTCAATAGAGTTGTCACAAGACCAGGTCAATACTCAGAAGAGTAGAGAGACAAGCTACTTCAGTCTTGGAACCTTCATGTGGCTGACTCCTTCCTTACTCATGGGGATGTGACACAGTCAGTTAACTTGTGCCAGAATGTTGCTACCATGCTATTTGGATCTTTCAATCACCAGGTTCTTGAGCCAAATAAAGACCTCTACTTTGAACGACTCAGCCTTTGATATTTGTAACAGCAACACAAACAGACTTCAGACATCCTTACTCTGGGCCTGTCAATTACACATCTCATCTTCACAGTGCCTCCTGGATTTGCTTGGCTCATTTCCATGGACCGTTACATGCATTCTACTTGATTTTGCCAATATAGATGAGATCCACATTCATCCAATCTACCTTAATTAATAACCACTTAGATAGTCTAAAGCTGCGTCACACAGAGCAACAAACATGAGGGGGAGGGAAAGTTAGAAATAAATCTCCCATAACTTATTAAATGGAGTTTTCATTGATGGCAAATGTTGCATCTATAAAGAGGCTGAGGGTGAGTGGAACAGAGGCAGATTGGCAGACGCAAGCAACTGATCCTGAACACATCTTAAACAAATAGAAGAGAAGCAGGAGAAAGATGGCTGGCTATGTACTTTGCTGCTTTCTCCTCCTCCTTCAAAGCTGGACAAATTCAAGGTAGGAGTTTAAACCAATAATTCAACTGGAAACAAAACTCCATCAATAAGGCAAAACTCTGAAGAATCTGATAGGAAGCAGATGGGATCCACGTGAAAGAGGAAATCATCAATCAGAGTCACACAAGAAAAGGCTTGAAAAATAGAGCTGCTCCGTGGGTGCTGTTGACCCGAACATGGAAAATGAAGGAGCAGAAAGGGAGCTAGGAAAATTGCCGGTTATTAGTTGGGACCACATGCATGGTAGGACAGCCAGGAGGGTGCACATGCACATGCACATACGTGAACACAAGCATGCACGCACACACTTACAAATGCACACTGGTGTCACTAATGGAAGTGGTGAGTTCGGGGTGTGAACTCAGGAGTTGGGTAGTAGTCTGAGATCTGGAAGGCTCCAGCAAGAATTTGCCCAGGAGCATAGTGAATAGAGTCACTGAGATCTCTGCTGTGTCACAGCCAAAAATGTTCTAGGGGGGGGGGAAAAGTGCCAGATCTCAAGCCAGGGTAACCCCAAACCCCACACAGTATTGGGGAGTACAGTGCCTGTGAGAGAGGAGCCAAGTTCCATAAGCAGGACTGGGGAGGTGCTATTTGGACATAACTCACATTCTAGGGGATTCCCACAAAGCAAGCACAGACTTATGAAAGTGGGAATCAGAGTTCTTAGCGATAAAGAAAGTTGTGAGGCTTATGTGTGTGCATTTCTATGCACATCAGAATCCCACAAGATCCGTGGGTCTAACTCAAGAAAATTGGGGCTCAGACATTTCTCCAGAATGGAAGAAAAAGAGAAAACTGTACACAGTAATTTAACGTTAAGGGGTGTGGAAAATTGCCTGGGTCTCCAACATAGCCAATGAAGTTCAAGGAGGTGAGAATTTGGAAGGGATGGAGGAGACGATATAAAAATAAACAACAGCAGAAGCGTTCTCCAAAAGTAAAAGAGGAAATCGCTTGGATGAGTCCAGTGAGCTCCCAGATATCAAGAAGCATCTGATAAAACATAACATGTGACATATCACCTGACCACAAGGTCACATTCCAAACACCCAGCATGCACCACTGGCATCACAACGCGTGCTCACCACACACATCCAGAAATAGCTTTTCTAGTCTAAACTTAAGTCAGTGAAAAGAACATTCAATGTGTATGTACCTCCCCTTCCCACCAAATCATACCCTTTCCTGTGTTCATGTGCTTAGCACACCATTTTTCCTTGCTTGAATAGGCTCTGTGGCACAGACAAAGCCGCACGGACAAAGCCACAAAGAGCTAATTTAAACTTTTCTCTGGCCACTGCTGTATCTGTGGGCTACCCACATCTGATAAGGAAAGGTCAGTGAAGGAGGAGGGCCCACTACAGGCCTTCTCCTTTAAAATTTGTCACATGGAAATAATTACAGCAAAATATAAGGTCAAGACAGGTTTTGTATTTTATCTTTTAAAAGCTGAAAGATACTACTGGAAAATAGAAATTGGATATTTATCTTGCCAAATTATGAAAACAGCAAAAGGAAAGATGTTAGCAGGCCAGCCACCAAGAGGTGGAGAGTTGGGAGGGAGGGAGGGAGGGATAAAACAGGAAGTGGTCAGAAACCCCATATACACAAAAGAAGCAAAAGAAGGTAGTTACTCCTGACTGGACATGTCAGTCATAATTCAGCCAAAATACAGGGTGGGAACTTTCTAGGACAAGCGCGAAGTATGATGAGGTGCTTTGAGAGGAAGAACAAGAGTTTCTCTGCAGTAAAGCCATGCCAGAAGTCTGAGACTTTGGCGTTCCAGAGATGGATTGGAGCCTAACAGGTCAAGTTCCAGCATGCACAGTGCGGCAGGCCTTGGTATCGAATCCAGAAAAGGACGGAATCCAGTGAACGGGGCAAAAGGTAATTTTTCTCTCATGGCACATACAATTATGGCACTGTGGTCAGGAGTGTCTGTGCTTCAAATACTAGCCCCCAAGAAACTAGGCAAAAATAAAACACACAAGGGAGTTAAATAAAATTATTTGGTTTTGAGGAATTTTGATCCATTGAGCAACTTTTGAACATTGAAGAAACAGAATGCAAAGACCCAGGAGCCCTGAATGATATTAGCAACAAATCCAAAGAGCTAACAGAATTAATGAACTTGGCATATCCGCTACAGACACAGTGTTAACACAGTCATAAACGTCAATTACTAAGTAACCTTTGTAAGATGCTGGGGGCCTTCGACTGCTCTGTTTTAAGCAAAGCTGAAATTCTGAGACCCTTCACCTCTGAGTGCCATGGGTACAATGGCAGAGGGGAATAACGCTTAAGCATACAGAACATAAACTAGGCTTTCTATCAAAGACTCCCCAGTGTGGAACAGCTGAGTGTGAAGATCCCAGAGCATGGACGTCCGCTAGCTGTCTTCACCTGCATGTAGCAGTCTAGCAGTGCATTTAAGCCTCAACTTATCAAAGACAACCCAATACAATGCACTTAGAGAGCTATTGTACATGTGAGTATTGTTGTGGTATTGGTGTAAGGTTATTCATCGGGGATTTTCACACTGAACAAAGGAATAAATTCAAAGAAGAATGGGCCACCAACTACCTAAGATTTACTACTAAGAATATGGAAATAACTTAATACCATGAAATGTATTAATATAATTTACAGTAATTTTCCAAGGGAAATCTAAGTAATTATCAAATATATTAATTAAATGGCTTGAAAGGAAGTCAACAATTGTTCTTGTGATTTCTTATTTATTTATTTATTTATTTATTTATTTATTTATATTAGGTATTTTCTTTATTTGCATTTCAAATGTTGTCTCCTCTCCTGGTTTCCCTTCTGAAAAACCCCTAGTCCCTCCCCCTCCCCCTGATCACCAACCCACCCACTCCAGCTTCCTGGCCCTGACATTCCCCTACACTGGGGTATAGAACCTTTACAGGACCAAGGGCCTCTCCTCCCTTTGATGACCAACAAGGCCATCCTCTGCTACATATGCAGCTGGAGCCATGGGTCTCTCCATGTGCACTCTTTGGTTGTTGGTTTAGTCCCTGGGAGCTCTGAGGGTACTGGTTGGTTCATATTGTTGTTCCTCCTATGGGGCTGCAAAACCCTTCAGCTCCTTGGGTTCTTTCTCTAGCTCCTCCATTGGGGACCCTATGCTCAGTCCTATGGTTGGCTGTGAGAGTCCGCCTCTGTATTTGTCAGGCACTGGTAAGAGACAGCTATAACAGACTTCTGTAAGCAAACATTTGTTGGCATCCACAATACTGTCTGGGTTTGGTGACTGTATATGGGATGGATCCCCAGGTAGGGCAGTCTCTGGATGGTCTTTCCTTCAGTCTCTGCTCCACACTTTGTCTTTGTAACTCCTTCCGTGGGTATTTTGTTCCCCCTTCTAAGAAAGACCAAAGTATCCACACTTTGGTCTTCCTTCTTCTTGAGTTTCTTGGGGTTAGTGAATTGTATCTTGGGTATTCTGAGCTTCTGGGACAATATCCACTTATCAGTGAGTGAATACCATGTGTGTTCTTTTGTGATTGGGTTACCTCACTCAGGATGATATTTTCTAGTTCCATCCATTTACCTATGAATTTCATGAATTTATTGTTTTTAATAGCTGAGTAGTACTCCATTGTGTAAATGTGCCACATTTTCTGTATCCATTCCTCTGTTGAAGGACATCTGGGTTCTTTCCAGCTTCTGGCTATTATAAATAAGGCTGCTATGAACATAGTGGAGCATGTGTCCTTATGGCATGTTGGAACATCTTCTGGATATATGCCCAGGAGTGGTATTTCTGAATACTGAATGGCTGAGAAGCACCTAAAGAAATGTTCAACATTCTTAGTCATCAGGGAAATGCAAATCAAAACAACTCTGAGATTCCACCTCACAACAGTCAGAAAGACTAAGATAAAAAACTCAGGTGACAGCAGATGCTGGCAAGTATGTAGAGAAAGAGGAACACTCCTCCATTGCTGGTGGGATTGCAAGCTGGTACAACCACTCTGGAAATCAGTTTGGCGGTTCCTCAGAAAATTGTGATTTCTTCACATCACAAAGAGCATTTATTGGAAATACATGGCTGATATCATACTCTGTGGTGAGGCACAAGAGAGATCAGCAGTAAGGCTGAGAACGAAACAAGGGACGTCCCTGTTAGAACGGTGACCCAGCATCGCTCGACAGCTGGGTGCAGGCTACTGCAAGAAGGAAAGGGTGGGGCTGGTTGTCATATGTGCAGCCTATGGAGTCTAAGATCAGTGTTGGAGGGGGGAAACATGTGCATGCAAACACTGGAAAGGAAGAGACAAACATATGCTCAATCTCCAAACCAGTACCACAGAACTTTTTTCCCCCAAATTAGTCTATAATTTTGCAAAGTTCATATTTAAAAGACATGTGTTCCAGAGAGCATCTGAGTTGACGGTTGTCTACTAATAGCCACATGACTGGTAGACTAAGGATCTAGTCCTGCTGAGGCTGCCTGAACAGGGTTCTGAGCCTCAGCAGTCAACAGTGCTGGGGCACCTGCGACGCAGGCCACTGACACTCGAGGGCCCCGCTACATAAAGACATCTCTCTCAATCTACAGGAAAAGGACAGATTAGCCAGTGAATGCGCCGTGTCAGCCTTCTCTTCATCTTAGGGGAAAGCGTTACATTCCTCTCTCATTCTCAGATGAACACCAGATGCTCTCAAAGTTTAATGTAAAAAAATGTAAAGCCAGTATGGTAAGCTACAGAGTGAAAAATGGTACGACCAACTACTTAGGAAAGTTCTTTCTATGCATGAAACCAAAATCTGAACTAATACAAGAGGAGATTAATAGATATTAATACATAAAAATTTTAAATGTACCTTGCAGTAAAACAGAACTCTGCCATATACAAAGTTGAGATATAAGGAAAATCAGGGAGAAAGGAGGAGGGAGGAGGGAAGAGGGAGGAGGGAGGTGGGAGGAGGGAAGAGGGAGGGCAGGAGGGGAATTGTCAATGTCCTTGCTTAATGCAATTTTGTTAAACAGCAAGAAACATGGGAACCGAACTTTCTAATGCAAGGAGAGAATTCAGAAGAAAATGTAAAGCAAATGACCAGGAAGGAATGAGTGAGGCATGTCTGACAGAACTCTGTCACCTAAGTCTAAAATAATGGTAAATGTCCCCATGGAGATTGCATGTCCTTGCTCATAACTGCTGGGAACAGTGTCACCACACCCTACTGAACAAAGGCGAGGATATAAGAACCGAAGCCACCTGAGTGCTACCCCAGGCCTGCCCCATGAGAGAGGTCCACCTATGCACATTCATACATTTGGGTGATCACCATTTTCTTTGGGATGAGCTTTTAGTTGAAAAAAGGAAAAAAATAAGTGGTTATCAATTTATGGTTAAAGGAAACATGTAACCTCTTTAAAATATATGACACAAAACTGCACATATTTCACAAACCTCTATTTACTAACATGAAGATTTTCCATAATAAATATAATAAAATGTTGACTGTGAGGGTCTGTCTAAAAAAGTATGACCAGTGTTCAATTCATGGTGTCATGTGTGTGACCAGACATTGCTCTAAGGCAGCCTTCATTCATTTGGTACACAGTAAGAAGGTGGGCTGGATGTTGAATACTATTTCTAGCCACTGTTACTGGCTAATCTACCTCCTTATACAATAGTTTTTTTGTAATTATTTAATTTTAAAAATCCACTAATTTAACTAAAATATTTCTTGTGTGGAGAGATTTAGGACAATTACTTTCTTCTTTTAAATTTGGCTGCATTTTTAATTTTTCATGGTACCACATTAGTCAGTCAGGACTAAGTACCACACATTAGTTTACATGTATGATCTCGAAGTTTGGAGGCTGGAAGTCCAAGATGGAGGTCTCATCAGAGCTGCATTCCCCTGTGGTCTCTCTGCTTAGCTGTCAGTTGGAGGACTAGTGGCATGCCTTCCGTGTGGTTTTTTGCATATGCATGTGCATCCCTGTCCCTGGTCTCTGTGGTCACACTTCATTGTCCCCTTAACTGAATTTAGAATTGCCATGGAAACATGTTCCTGGTGCCTCTAAGGGCAATTCCAGAAAGTTTTACCTGTGAAGGGGAGACTCACCATAAATGTGGGTGTAGGTGGGGTGGGGTCCCTGGCTGAACAGGCAGGAGAGAATGAAGGAAGCACCAGATGTCTTGTGATCCTGCAGCCAGGACATCCCCGTAATCCCACCATGACAGTCTGTAGCTGAAACTATGAGACAGGATAAGCCCTTCCAATCTTACATTGCTTGGTCATGTATTTAGTCATAGCAACAAGAGAAACAAGCAGTACAGTGTCTCTCCCGTAGTTGTCTTCTCACGAGGGATGCAGTCACATTGGATTAGGACCCATCCCTAACAACTTAGTTTAATTTAATTTCCTCTGTAAGGATCCTGTTTCCAAATGCCCCTCCACTAAGATCTCTAGGTGTTAGGACTCAGTCCATGAATTTGAGCCCATGACAATGGTGCTATGCTAATTCTTTGCAAAATTCCCCTTTACCCTCAGTTTAGCTATCTGCTATTTTAGATACTCACTGTCAACCAAGGTCCAAGGATATTAAATGGAACATTCCAGAAATGAAGAATTCACAAGAATTAGATAACTGTCATTACAACTGATGATGATGATTTTAATTCCACTTTATTTTTAATCTCTTAATTTGCCTAATTTATTAACCAAATACTAACCAAATTTCATTATCTCTGTGTGTGTGCATAGAAAAAGCACTATGTAGGGAACTTGGTTCCTCATGTGGTTCTTAGCAGCCATAGGGCCTTGTGTCTCAATGTCATGTGGGTAAGTGGAAATTATTTATGAGAGAAAATACTAAATACTAATCAAGGGGGGAAAAAACTAAAAGAAAGCGAGAAAGGAGAGAGGAGAGAGGAGAGAGGAGAAGTTCATAGTGATTCTTTTCCCATCCAGTATGTCTGCCTTCTCCATACACAGGGTCACGAGTCATACATAGTTCATGGTCCTCATTGTTCCTGTGTATGACCAGTGCATGGGTGATTGCTAACACTCTTACCCACTGTTGGCACCCATCTGGTGGCTTGTGCCAGTCAGTCACCTGCCCAGAGCCTGACCCAAACTTTGAATCTTTTCCCAAAGCATCCTTGGCACCTTGGAAAGAATTTCAGAAGACTCTTCACAGTGACCTGATTCTGGAAAGTTCAGCTCCTTAGGAGCTGACTATTTGGGTTAAAGTCTTCCTGTGGATAGTGAATGTGAAGGTTAATCTATCACCAGGAACTACGCTATGTTATGCATCTGTGCACTCAAATGACTTACTGAAAGGTTCTGGCCATGAGCTCTGCTACTACTGTGGGAGTTTGTAATTTATTTCCCTTGATAATATGAATAAGGAGCAACAGCTCCTGGAAGCCCATGGGCGGTCTCTCTTGGGGGAAGCCTGATAGGATGGTGGAAGGCTATTTCCAAGTCCATCTCTGTCCCCCCACTTGCATTCTCCTTTCTTGCTAACTCTGTGGAATGGACACTCATAACATAATCTCTGGCTACAAGAAAGGAAGCCAGTGTCTACATCTCCCATGAGTTCCTTGGATGAGCCTGGTGTGAGATAAAGATGAGGCCTTCAGCCTTACCAAGATCAAAATGAGTGCGTGGCCAAGAGATCAGGATGAGCACAGCCTGAAGCACTGTCTCTGAGTCTGCCCACTGCATCCTGATGCCTACTTTTGTAGTAGAAATCAAGGCATTTTGACTTTGTTCTCTGGGTTGAGGGCCATCTCTGCAGCAGAGGACCCAGTATAGTGCCTTCCTCCTCTTTGAGCTCAGATACCCATGAAACAAAAGTGGATACATGTGTGTGTAAGAAAAGAGATGGATGTGTAGATGAATAAATGAACAAATAAATAAACATCAATTAAGTTATTTTAGGCTACTGAGATGGCTCAGCAGGTAAAGGGACTTGCTGCCAAACTTGATGGCTTGAATATAGTCCTCAGAATCCACGTAGTAGAAGGAAAGAATCTGTTCCATTTTTTTCTCTGACCTACACACACACACACACACACACACACACACACACACACACACGCATTTGCTTTCCTAGTTAGTTTTTGCTGACTTAACACAAACCTAGACATATATGGGAAAAGAGACTCTTAACCGAGAAGATACCTCCATAAGACAGGCAATTCTTTGGGGTGTTGTCTTAATTAATGATTGATGTGGGAGGGATCTGCTCATTGTGGGTGGTGCCACCCTGGACATCTTGTCCTGAGATATATAAGAAAGCAGGCTGAGCAAGCCAGGGGGAGCAAGCCAGTAGGTATCCCGGGGAGAACCAGCCAGTAAGTATCACTCCGCAGCCTCTGTTTCAGTTCCTGACTAAAAGACCTGGGCTTGAGTCCCTGCCCGACTTCCCTCAGTGATGGACTGTGACCTGAGAGTTGTGCGGTGAAATAAATCCTTTCTTTTCCAAGATGATTTGGGTCATGGTGTTTTATGACAGCAATGAACTCTAACTAAAGTCCATTCTTACAAACCACACACACGTACACACAAACACAGACACACAGACACACACAGAGACACACAGAGAGAGAGAAAGACAGAGAGAAAGAGACAGAGACAAAGACAGAGTGAGTAAATAAATAAATGTTAAGCTTCAATTTAAATGAATAAATAAATAAATATGTAGATCTAAACCAATTATTACTGTTCATGTTATTGACTTACCTCATTCTAGATTAATCAGGCTACCTTTTTTTTTTTTTTTTTTTTTTTTTTTGCTTAAAGATGCCTAATTACTGGAGACTAAGTCACTTTACACTTGTCAGCCTTGGTGACAGACATAGCTTCAGGCTGAAGCACTGGCTCTGCGCCCAGAAATGACACGTGCTCAGTGGTTCTGGCTCACTGCGGTTGGTTCACTGGCGTATACTTCTTGCTTGAGATAAGTAACTGCTCACCATCCCTGGAGTGGAGACCCCTGTGGCCACAGTCTGATGGTCATGGTGGTGGTGATGATGTTGTGCTCATGCGCATAGTATCATGGAGAATAGGTAAAGGTCATCTTGGCCTGCTCAGCCACCTGCTTCCCCCTGCCCTGAACCTAATTAATCTCTCTGTGCCAGATATCTGCTGGTTCTGAGCCAATTTCAGGGAGCCTACTGTTAACCTAGGCAACCAGGCAGAGCTGGGATCTAGGCTCAGTACCAGGGAGTTAAAGTTGGGACAGTGAGGAGAACGTCTGCGTTCCTAGACTAGTGAGTGTCAAATAGGCCATTCTTGAGAAGAAATGTCAAGACTGGTTTAACAGCCCCGAGAATGAAATAGTGACATCTACATGGAAAAGGGTCAGGACAATGTGGCTACATCTGGCAGGATGCTGGGAAGCCTTTGGAAGTACAGTGGCCTGAGGGCACAACACTGTGGAAGTGCTAGGCTCTGACACAGAAGGCATCTGGACTCTTCAAGAGCAAAGTACTCCGTGTGTTTTCAATGTAGCCGTTTTAAAAATTACTGTTGGTGCATCACAGTAAGAGGAACAGACCCCTGGAAGATGCACGGGGGAAAAAGCATCAGCTTTCTGTAATACTGTCACCAAATAAAAAACGGAATTTAAGAGGCACGTTGTAAATAGCCACCCGTTCATTTCACTTCCTGCCCTCCCCCATCTCCTGTCTTTCTAAGCACAGCCCAGGTGCTCTGTGCAGTGAGGCTGAATTTCTGAGGAGGTGGTAGAAGGGAACTAATGGGATTATCTGCCAGGAGCGCCTGCCAGGAGCAGCCTCATTGTCGCTGAAGGCTCCCACTGCCCTTCGACCAGCACAAGCATTTGCTCCTCATAACGAGATGGTTTTAATAAGCGATGTGAAGCCAAGTATTATTAAATAAATTATGCCAATTTGAAGCTCTGCCTGGGTGGGCTTCAAGTCAGCGCCACTGGGATTTAGCAAGGTGGATGAAGATGCATCTGCTTGGATTACCGTGTGCCCTTAGGTGCTGTTCTAATCCCAAATTGTTGAGTCTTCCTGAGACTTCTTTGTGTATAAATAACACGGTAATTGTCCAGGGAGCTAACAGGTGCAAATCCCCACGCATGGTGTCATGTCACATACAGGCTGCTCACTCAGGCCGACTGCCATTGTCGTCGTGCTCAATGCTGTCATTAGACTGTCAGTCATTGGCTGGGGCAATGATGCAAAGCACCATGCGTCGTAGTTATTGTGTTCATTGATGATGATATTTGGAAATTAGGATGGTCAGAGTCCAAAAATGCCGTGGCAACACCTAGAAGGCAAGAGATCGAGGAAGGGAAGAAGAAAGAGCTGGGAGGGACAAGATGGCAGGCCTGGGACCCCACTTCTCTGGTTTATCAGTGCAAATCAGCCCATGCGCAAATAGCATTTCTATGTAGTCAAGGTCTTATGCACGGTCCGTAAGGGGATTCAGATGTGACTTGCAAGGAGATTAAGGGTAAAAATGGATTGAATTTTACTATCAGTAAATCTGAATGTTTTACTCTAAGATAAATTCTCTTCCCTTGCTCCTTTAAAAAACCTCAAAATGTGACGAACTGTATACACATCAAAAACATGGGAGGATGCATACGGAGCTGAAGCAACTTCATGGGAGCCTCGAGATGGGAGCTGACATGAAAGGAAGCCCCAGCAAGCATGCGTTACTTCTCGGTGACTGCCCCAGAGGCCATCACTCCATCCACTAGAGACAGTGCTTGGCAAAGGAGGGGGTGTGAGCAGGAAGGTGACACTAGACCAGCCACTGCTTCTCTGAGGACAGATGCAGTTTCACCCTTATAATCTTCCATGTCATCTTCTTTGAAACCCATGAAGGAAGTTGTCTATGACAGCCACACCTCATGGAATCAGGAGGCCACAGGAAGGCAGAGAGTCCTTTGAGGTTGCTGGTCTCAGTTCTCCTTTTGGGATGCCCTGGTCTGCTCTACACTCACCGATACTAGACTTGAAACAGGAAATTATAGACTGAGTTACCTCAGTGCTATTAAAAAGGAGAAGTTAAGGCTGTGAGTGGTGAATCATGGGAGAGGACGAAGTAGCAGATATTGGGACGAATAAAAGACTCAATTGTCCCACGTCATCTCAAAAATCAATAAGTGGAACAGAAAGCCAGGGCGAGCACGCCGGCCATGGCTAATGGCATCACCAACAAAAGTGCTAGAGATAACCTAATTCTCAAACATTTCAAAGCATGAAGCTGGGGAGCTTTGGCTCTCATCTTGTACACGATTGACAGAATGTGAAGAAATGTATCAAAGGAGATAAGGCATTGCTTAGTAACTGGGGTGGGGGATCCTTCAGAACCATCACCAGCAGAAGGAGTGAGAAATCTCTTCATGATTGACAGCCTGCAGGATGGGATGCTGGCACTCTAGCCCACTGGAAGACGAAGATGCCCTACAAGGGGAGAACACTGAGTGCACCTTCCATGCCACACTTTCCAGATGAGCAACACTGAACACTCAGAGAGCTGGAGTTCAAAGGGCTGGTGGCAGCAGAACTCAGTGCCAAAAGGACAACTTACCATATACGACTAATGCAGAAAAAGGCCAGTTCTCAAATGCATACTCCAGTTTCCACCAAGTGTATGTACCATCATAAACACGTTGAAAACTCTAAGTTGAACCACCATCAGGTAGGAAATATTGGGACTGAGATCCCTAATAAAAATCAGTAGATTTATATTCTAAATCCTTTCTATTTGATTTGTTCTAATATTGTGAATAATAATATTACTTTTAAAAGCGACCTAGAGCTGATTTGCTAGCTTTCTACTCTATAGATCCTTGCTGGCTGGCTTCTCACAATGAATATTCCGAAGAGACATCCCTGAAAAAGTTACAACTGATATCCTTGCTCCCAACCCTCAGGGACACAGTCTACCATTGGAAATTTTGTTTGTTATTCACAGGTCCCTAAAGGAGGGTGCCACTGTGCCCTGGGAACCGCATGGAGAGCACTGACTGCCTACAAGGCAGAAGGAAGGCAAGAGAAAGAAAGGCGAGCAGATTTCATTTGGGTTGTTTGACAACCCCAGCCTGTCCTGATTGGCTAGTTTGCACTTGACAGGCGATTTGGCAGGCATTAACTTGCCCATGGGAGGAGCCATCAGGGTCAGGAAAGTTCCAGATGCCTGAGCCTCAGAATACAGAAAAGACAAGACATGGTTCAAACACCTTCTGGAAACATTTCTCTTGTCAAACACCCCTGTTCATTGCCCGCCTCAGCAAAATCACGTTAGAGAGCGTACTGATTGCTAGACGCCGCCAGCTTGCCTGCTTGGCCTGCTAGCCATCATGACCAGGTGTTGACAGAACCTTCTGTCTGTACTTCTGCTTTTAGCCCAGCATCTCCAGCTGGCTGTGTCCACCCCTGAACCAGGAGCAGCGTGTGAGTGGACAGTGAAATCTCAGGGGGCCATTCCAGTGGTCCTGGTCCCTACACAAGGACAACCATCTGGACTGGATTCAGCCAGCACCGACATGAGTATAGAGGTCCCGTCCCAGGGTCCTGAGACATCATCTTAGGCACTGTCACCACTGGCAACTTGTTTCCTTCTCTGTGTTCTCTGTTTTGTTTTGATCTACTGGGAACTGAACTGGGGTTTGCCCTAAACTATATCTCTAGTGCTAGATTTTTACACCCCCAACTTCCAGACTGATATCACCTCCAGTCCCTGTCACCAAGAGAACCTCCTTTGTATCTCTAAGCAATTGTCCCCCTCTAGTCTCACAGAGCCAGTCTGAACTCTGAACACCCTCATCTCAATAATAACATTCCTGTCCATGCTATAAGTTTTAAGCTAGAAGTTGGAACTAGAGCAAAGGGTGTCTCAACCCTCGAAGGGAACCCAGTGACCACCTTTATGTATGTAGATAGCTAGTATAAATTTTCATAACACAAATACTCTGACTTTTATTTTAGACAGCACAATCTGGGGACAGCCAGCCATCCTCACTTCCCAGTGAATGGCTGGCAGAGCGCTCTCGACTATTTACTTAATAATTTGTTTAAAAGTATAGAGTTGCAGCTGGATGAACGTTTGACTTTTGTTTCTTAGTTTTTCCCTCTAAGAATTATGTGCTACAAACAAAGGTTGTTTGTCCTGTTGGAAGTTGTGTGGAGGATTTTTTGATTTGGATTACTGTCCTTTCTGGTCTGCAGGCAACTGGTTTTACAGGCCACCTTAGCTCTCTTCTGTGGACTGCCACATCCCCTCTCTGGCCTGCTTTCTGGTTTACCCAGCTGTGCCAGTAGGAAAGGGAACATCTGGACATAAACAATCACACTGCTCGCACCAGGTACAAAAGGGTTTGTGTCCCTCCTTTGGGCATTTCTGGCTTTCTAGAGAAGACAGAAAAAAAGCAAGTTTATAATGAGCAAGGCCTTATGAACTGTGACTGCTTTTAATCATAAACAGACACTTTATCTGCTGAAATCCCAGGGCTCAAGAATCTGCCTCTAGAAGAGTGACCATTGTAGTTTCATGAGAGAGAGAGGAGAGGAGGAAGGAAGGGAGAAAAGAAAAACACTTTCACTCACCCTGAGAGGATGAAGGTGCCTATGGGTGAATGCATAGTGCCACTCCCCAAGAGCTTTCTGGCATCGGGAGAAGTCACTGGCCTGTCTGTTTAGTGTTCAGCTGGCTGCTGGCTCACATGCAAGGGCCCACAGGATGGCAGGACAGGGACAGAATGATGGAGATGCCTAGGGACACAGCAGGGAGTGTCTGAAGTCTGCGACTGAAGTGTGTCCAGACACCCATGGCTGCCTCTGTGGCAGAGAAAGCTGATTGGCTCTGCTCTGTGACTGAGGAAGCTGATTGGCTGAGATGGAGGGTGTTTGGGGGTTTCCCCCTTTTCTTCTGTGGAGTCACTTGAGATGGTTAAACT
This sequence comes from Mus pahari, assembly GCF_900095145.1. Lineage (NCBI taxonomy): Eukaryota > Metazoa > Chordata > Mammalia > Rodentia > Muridae > Mus > Mus pahari. Next base: position 132,869,213 of record NC_034591.1, on the reverse strand, counting down.
TGCTAAACCTATAGGAGACGCTGAGATAGACAGAGCCGTCCAGCTGTAATTCCCTTCAGTTTACCCCCAGGGAAACCGGAAGATGACCTGTTGCTCTGTGGCTATGGAGCCCCTGGGCCAGCCATTTCTGAGCAGTTAAATCCCTTTGAAGAGGGAGAGAAAAGCCTTTCCAGCTCCAACTCCTGGGTTGGTTGTTTCTGGTCAGTTGAGAAGTTAGTAAATGAAAATAAGCCCCACACAGAATGGGCAGGGCAGCCTGCGTGGGTCAGGGATGTAGGGGCGCGGGGAACGGGCACGGGGATGGGGTATAAATAATCAGGGGAAACTCCTAAGAAGTGAGACCCTGAGATGTACCAAGGCTGTGCGCTAGTGTCCCTCTGAGGTCTCTGAGGTCCCTCTTCGGTGTTCTCGCTGCCTGCCCAGCTCACAAGTCCTGTCTGTGGGGATTTGCACTTGTGCAGGTAGAGAACCTGTACTGTCCATTTTAGGTAAACTCCTTGCATTTTCCCTCAGGATCTGGCAACTGCTTCCATAGCTCGTCCCCTGCCAACTTAAGAGAACCCCAGCCTGCGCCCTTCTGGATAGCGCCCTCTGCTGGTGCTGGCATGGCTGGCGGTGCAATGGCCTGGTCTCAACCCCGGGCAAGACACATCAATCTTACTACACACCCACACCGGAACCACCTTAGGTGCCCACGGAAGGCAGATGCTCAGACTCCGCTCACACTTGCACCGACATGTTGTTTATCAGCAGCCCATTCTGCTAAGACGCTGGCTGTCAGAAATGGCTTCTGTAATTCTCACTCCTTTTCTCCTACCTCTGTTTTTTTCACCTCACTTTGGACCTTCCATGATAAGCCTGAGGTATTTTAACAGAATTGCTATCTAACTTCTTGAATCTCCCTGAACCTTTCTGAACCTCTTGTTTCCTGGCAAACTCATTGTCAAACCTCTCTCCCCTGTAGCGTCCAGTACACAGGAATTGTAGGTAGGGTCTGACCAGTGTAGTTCAGGGGTGAGCTGGAACCTTTGCCAGAGGGGCATGCAGACAGGGACACAGCAGTTATGTGCAGCAAGTCCCACTTCTGGTACACTTCTAACTCATGTTCAATTAACTGGTTTCCTATATGCTGATAGCTAAAGTTAGACACTCTTTCCCCAGTCATTCCTATCATGAGCCAGGCAGTGGCTGTGGCACTTAAGACTTGCATATTAACTCCACAACCTACATGTTAACTTCTACTCTGATTTATTTTGTCCATTGTTACCATCTGTATTTTGAGAATCCTTAGTCCAAAAACAACAAAAATAAAAAACAAACAAAACAAAACAAACTCCTCAATCCCAAATACTCTAATAGCTGAGTTTAACTTTGAAGCATTTCAGATTCCCAGATTCTGAAATATCTTACAGTTTGGATTTTCGTATTAGAGATGTCCAACCTATGAAGACTTTAAAAATATTCCGAACACCTGACCAAACCCCAGATCTAAAGTACTTCTCACCCCATGTGAGAGAATGAGGGGTGCCCGGCTTGGACAGAGGCCATCTGGGACCGTGAATTTTGTATGTTTCTAGTATGTACACGAGCACCTCTCAGACTGACTCGATGAGTGAACGTTGCAGGTAACTTTTCTATATCCTATGCTTCTCAGCACCACAGCCGTCTTGGCACAGCTATGACTAAGCTCCCTGGGTACACTTTGCAGCAGAGTGACCCACCATCTGCCAATACTTTTCGCAGGCACCCATGAGGATCTTACATGTTGCCTTTTGATGGATCAGAAAGCCTGTGCATGTGACCTTGTCACATGCCCAGAAACCCAGACACCAAGGCCACCACCTTTGCCTGATATGCAACCTACTCATTGCATTCTTGTTCTTGCCCTGCTGTGTGGTTTAGGGAGACATCCTTTATTGCTTCTCATTGTCCCTAGACCGCTGATGCACAAAGGACTCTCTGCTCTGCCCCAAGGTCTGCTCTGTCCCCTGATTCGGACAGGAGCCTGAGGCTGTCTCTGGCATCACAGCAAGTGAGCACTTTGTTTTTCTCCTGTGCTCTCGGGCAGTGCCTAGTCCAGTCTGAAGTGTCTCAGGTCATGAGCTTTTCCTGTGTCCCTGCGGAAGCTGTGTCAGTCTAACAATAGATGCCTTTTAATGAGGACTTCCTGGTGTTCATTATAGACTGTCCTGCACCGGTTTTGAATTACTATTTCTTCTCGCAGTCTCTGCTTTCTAGCACACTAAACTCCTGCCTCTCTAGGCTGTGCCTGAATATATGTGTATGACATATGACGGAGGTAGCTGCTTTGCATATATATTATAACGTGTGTCATATACTAGAATATCTACATAAAGAAGTCATCACACTTTCAATTACAAGAAGTGTTTGCTGAGGCCTGCATGTGTTACTGTAGAGGAGTATGTGAACGTACCAGATCTCATTAGTCTATGGAATGAAGCCTGGGGCTGAGTCACTTCAAATCTCCCTCCCACTTCCTCTACACGGTGCACAGGTGATCACTCACCAAAGAGCTCCCCTGTCTGAGAGTCATCATGTGTGCTTATGATATTAGTGGTTGAAGATTTTTTATTAAAAATGCTTAGGTTCAAAGGTGTTCTAGATTTCAAATTTTGGAATATTTGCACATACATAAAGAGCTATCTTAAAGATGGGAGGTGTGTCTAAATCTGAGCTCATGTTAATGTCTCCTGTGCTCCTATTCATGTAACTATGTCCCAACAGCTCCACACTCCAACAGCTTCCAAACAACTCCAGACCATCAAGCCATTTTATAAGAGCTCAATGGCTGCTCAGATGAGCTCCAGGATTTCCTAACTGGCATATAGTGTAAAGGAGTCAAGGCTTTGGAGGGGACCACTGCAAAGCTAGGGGCACAAGACTCCAGAGCCCCGCGCAATTCATCTCAGAGCCTTGGCAATGTCTAGAAAGAGATAAGAATGCTCTAGAAGTAGAACAAAGAATATCTTTTCTAGAAAGGCTGCCTATCGTGATTGTGTTTGTATAACCACATTTTATAACCGAACCATATAGAAATGTGGTTATTGTCTGAGAGTAGGAAACAGATGGAGGAGTCCCAGTCAAAACCCTAATAAGGTCAAGCCAGACACAGCACAGGGCTTGAAATGTGGAAATAGTTGTTTATCTCGAAGGAACACTTCTACCCTTTGTCAATGTATTGGTTGTTTTTTGTTTTTGTTTTGTTTTGTTTTGTTTTGTTTTGTTTTGTTTTCATTGTGACCCAACACCTTACAAGTGACTTAAAGGAAAAGTGTTTAGGCCCACGCTGCCAAGAGGGCCTCATCTGCACCAGTGGTCCTACCACAACCAGGATCTGTGTTGATGTTCGTGGCTGGTGTTACCACCAAAGGTCCTGCATGCAATGACTATGATCTATGCTGCAGCCTGAAGTCATGTTAATGTCTGGGGTTGGGTGGAGGGGGTGCGGGGGATTACTGTGTGTCATACTGATGTGAGTAACTTATGGTGCCACCTAAGGCTATGATGTTCATGGTTCGGGCTGCCTTCAAGGGCCTTGTCTAGGTTCGTGGTTCTGCTGCAGCTGCAGGCCGTGTTTGTGGTCTGTGCTGTTGTCAGAAACTGTGTGGAAATCCATGATCTGTGCTCCCACTGACTGTAAAGATCAAGGGGGCTAGTCATGCAGGGATAAGGAGGACTGCAGACACAGTGGAGAAAGAGGGACATAGAAAGCCTCTGTGGCCTCTACCCCTGCCCCTCAAAAAAGTAACAGCCTAAACGGGAAGCCATCAAAGAGAACTCTTAAAAAGTATGATAAGGATGCTGAAGTTAGCTCTCCACAATTGACAGCTTCTGATGAGGGTGTAGGAGGGGCAAGACTCTATTCTATTTAAGGCACAGGCCGCTTAGAGTGTGACAATGCTCCAGTGCATATATAGAAAACACAAATTGAACTTTCCTCTTCTTTATTATTACTTTAAAAAATTTTTATCTGGGGGAGGTCACAAGGGTGGGGTGGACATGGAAGGATTGGGAAATTAGTATGATCTGGTGTATGATGTGAATGGGCTTATAGAGTGACGTGTGATGTGTCTTGCTGAGGGAGATGTGGTGGGTGGCCCATGGATGGCAGGAGTGTTCAGCGACTTCTTGCTCACATCTCAGCAGACCAAACAAGCATGGCTGGGACAGAAAAAGGAGCAAGCAAGCTATAAACCACCAAGCTCCCAGAGATCCTCTTTCTCCAGCTGGGCCCCATCTTTCAAAGGCTCTAAAAGGTTCTTGCTGAACAGCACCACTAGTAATTTAAACACACGGGTCTATAGAAATATTGTATATGTGAGTCATAACAGCGAAATACAACCAAGGCCGATTCTGGGCTAGCGCGGTAATGATTTTTCCTAGGACAGTGCTGGATCAGGCTGGGGAGACACAGGGAGGTGCTCGGGTCAAGGTTGTTTGGATCTGATCCATTCTTAACACTGTGTGCCTCTTAAATCTTAGACCTTGGAAAGTGGTGGCCACTGGCTTCACCTTCAATCCCAAACCTAACGGGGGGTGGGTGGGGGGGGAAGCCTTGTGGTTCCAATACTAACTCCATTTTGTAGACAGGAGAAATCGAGGCTCAAGCCCAAAGGTACATGCTCAGTCAGCTCACACGCTTGGCTCCTCTCGATTCAAAGCCACAATTTGCTTAAAACAATTTGAGTTTTTCTGAGCATTCAAACAATCCTGGAGGCAGATGGATGAATCTAGCCAGCTGAGGCTTGGCCACTTGCTGGCTTTTTGACTTGAGAAGCCAAATACTTGGTTTAACTACAACTCAAGTCTCATAGTTTTAATTTGGGAGAGGGCAACAACAGGACATGGATAAATTTATTATAACAACACAAGAACTGCATAAAAATGCTCAGCAAAGTATTTGGCATATGGAAGAGACAGAAAATACCAAATGTGTATGCGTATTGTGTGTGTATATGTGTGTGTCCAGCACACAAAATGAATAACAAGACATCATTCTTCGGATAGAACGTTTCCATGCCCCCAGATGCCTGGGATACAGGACTGTCCTCAAGGAGCTCAGGAGGTGGGGCAGGAAAAGAGAAAGCACACATGCCTGGATGGCATAAACAGAGGCTGGGGGACTGAGTCCTCCCAATTGAAATAGCACCCAGGATCTGCACTTCAGCCTGTGACTCTTGTAGAAAGTATGAGCTGGCATCAGGATCTGTAGCTGTAGGAGGAAGAAATGAATGAGCTGATCTGGGAAAGTACCAAGCCTGGGGGGGGGGGGGAGAGATGGTCGCCCGAAGCTGTGAACTGTGAACTGAGCACCAAAAAAGGTTTTGTTTAAGTCACTGGGTGGGCTGAGCGACACGTGGTCATGAAAATGTGCTTTGAAATGAGTTTTCCTGGTCCAGACACAGGACCCTCACAGGCTTATTCAGAGAGTAGCTTCCAAGTGAATAACAATTTGTATGCTCCTCTAAGGCCAGGGAGTGGTGAAGACTCAGGGTCTATCTGAGAATCTCCTTTCTAAGGCCAAAACTTGGACATACAGCTTGCTCTATCTTTTCTACAGAGAGGGTACTTCCTGTACCTACTCCTATCCACCTGCTTCCTATTTTACAAAACCCATTGCCATGGAAATGGTGATGGCCCTCAGTGGTGCTAAAACCCAGCATGGCTTCTGAGTGGCTACTCTGGATGTCTGGGGCAGCACAGAGCTGGAGGATGAATGGATAGCTCTTCATCCTGCCTGATCAAGGGCTCCAGGCCACCGTGAGCTGAGGGGGTGTTGGTAACTTTGGAGGGGAAGAAATGATGGTAAGTCCCGCAAGAAGGGGTCTCTGAGGTCTGGATTGTCTGGATTTGTTAGTGACTGTGGCTGTGGTTGAGTGCGGGCAATACCCTCTCGGGAGAGAAAGACGGATCTTGATGACTAGCAGGGGCTGCGTGCTCCATCCATTCCTCAGATGAAAGGACTAGGTTCAGGTTGCTCTATTCTTCCCAAGATGATCGATCTCATGGGTTAGAGAAGTAGGGGTCGCACTTAAGTTTTGATACCTCAGAAGTTAGAGCAACATTTGGTATTTCTGCACCTACTCAATCATGAAGTAATGGGCACCAGGCTTCCCAGCCTTGTTCTCAGTCACTTCTCCATCTCCGTTGCTTTAATGATGGTTAAAAAAGAGAAAACACATGTATGGACTCCCCTGCCCTATAGACTTTATTCCCAATTTCTTCCTTCTTGAGACAGGTCTTAAACTGTTCCTACGCAGGCATTTGACAGCTCATTTTCCTGAAACCTCAGCCTTCCTCCTATCTCCCATCACCAGCTCCATCTACCACCTACATTTTCCCACCAGTCCTGTCTCCTTCAGTCAGCCTTGGTCCCTCTGCCCAGCTACACCTCCTTCACATGCCTTCCTTACTTATTTTACTTCAAGACCTCTGACTTATTCGTTATAAGCTAATCCTTGAAGACTTGGTCTATATGAGGTGTAGGTGACGATGTTTGCTTCCTTATGGCCCCACCATCAAGTTCTTCAGAACACCGCCTCTAAAGGAAGAAATGGCCTGGCAAGCTCAACACTATGAGAGGATGTGGGAAGAGCAAAGGCTCATCAGGTAGTGAGCAAGGGTCATTTAGCTGGTGCCAACTTGTTGCTCAGTGTCTGCAGCCACCTGTGCTTCTGTGCATTTTTTTCTGAATAGTTCCTCAGAAATGAATCACGAGGCTCTCCCTTGCTCCCTTCTTCACAAACACATCATCTCTGCCACCTACATTCCTTTTTTATCTCACAGGCCACATACATTAAGCTATTTTTTTTTTAAGTTGTGTTCTCCCAACCATTATCTTGGGAGCCATTCCCCTTGTCTATATACAGTAGCAGACAAAGTTGGAGATTCAGGAGAGAAACTATTTCACTAAGTCAGGTTGCTTGAAATCGAGTGAGTTTGGAAGTTTGCTTCTCCTCAGTGATATCTTCAGAGACATGCTATGCTCTTGCTCAGGTTATGTCCTGTGAGGTCCTGGGTGATAATAGCATTCCATCACGCATGGCGCATCACTCGCTCCCTCCCAGTGCAGTCAATCATGGTCACTTAGGAAAAGCAAGCCTGTCTAGTCTCAGACGCTCCTGGCTGTTACTGTGCCCGTATGTGCAGACACTTTGCTCTCAGTCACTGATTTTACAAGACTTCTGGCTCCGTCTTTCTAAATGAGGCAGCTGTGAGTGTGGTAGCCATGGTGACACGCCCCACTAACTTCCAACTTTCCGCTTTACAACAGTTCTTCAATTATAACTTGAGTTTATCATTTCATCATTTAATTGCTTAGTAGGGAAGGCTGCATTTGGGTCTCATCATGGATAATCACCCTCCAAAAAGAGAGTTTTCATTCCAACAAATACTGAGTTTAAGAGAGCTGGTGAACGTGGAGTTCTTGGAGTCCAGCTGCCTTGGCAGAGTGCACAGTGTAAAGCTCCCTGCTGGGAACAGCAGGCACCAGCTCCCCCCCCCCCAACTCTTCCTGTGTCACCCTATGCGCCAAAAGTGTTTCTGTTTCAACACACACTTCCCTGGAAGATGTTGCATTCAATGACGGATGTACCACAGTTCTCTGAGCTTCAGTGAATGTTGCATTACTGATGCCATGAAGGTAAGTGACCTGTGGCTCTCGCACCTCCAGCTTCTCAAACTAGAATCTGCTGTCTTACGTGCTCCCCTCTGCCCCACAGTGTCACCCTCTCTAGGCATGCTTCTTACAAGATGCTGTTTTCCAGTTCACAGATACAATGGGCATGCGTATTTGCCTCAAAGCATGAGGTCAGATACCCAGAGAACAGCCACATCTGGCCAGGGTGAAGAAGGTGAAACCGCCTCTGCATTCTCTGCCAGAGGCATCTTCAGCATAAACATCACCATTTTCAGATGTGCACAGTGCTCACAGATCTTCAAATTCTTCTCATTGAATGTCCGTACATCTGATTAGGTAGCAAAGCAGATGCGATTTTCCTACATGCTACAGAATTAATTAATGATGATGCGGGGCAAAATAATTTTGTCAAAGAAAAAGTTGTTTTCTGATACATGGTCTAAATTACTTAAGCTACACCAGTAGGGTTTAAAGAAAACATGTAAATCCAGCAAATGCTAGAAATCATTATTTTGGTTTAACTATGTTATACAGACAGGATGTACCCAGTTGAGCAACCAGAATGTTCCTAGTTTTCCTCTAGGACTTCAGTGACATAAACAGCTCTTTGTGTATGCAAAGGCTAGAAAATAAAACTAAGTGGTTGTGAAAACCACAGAAAAAGTCAGCTATGAGGCTTGATAGAAGACATCCCCAGGAAAACCACAGTACCGTTGTGGGATAAACTAATGAATGCTTTCCCCCTTAAAATGAGGAACATGTCAGGATGTCTGCACTTGTTTCCAGTCAACATTGTAGCGAAGAATCATAGCCATAAAAAAAGAGACAAAGGGGAGCCAGATGCAAGGGGAGAGTCAGATTTCTTTTTGCACACATAATAAACTCATACATTAATAAGACATACAGTGGGAGGGGACTAAGGGGACAAAGCAGAGGTCAGCAGATGTGGGAGGGACTATAAGAGAGTAAGAATGTGAATACAAATCACAATCCATTATTATCTGATTTGCATTCAATACAAATTTGAGCACAATATGGATGAGAGTGTTCAAAAGATGCTATATTTTTTAAAAAAGAAAAATCCTAAAGAGTCTGTTAAACATTGCTTTACAATATTAGAAATGAATTCAGATAACATTCTGGTACAAAATCAACATACAAAAGTCAATTATGTCATTACACATTAATGATAAACAGTGTGGTGGTGACCTTAAACAATACCCCTTAAAATAACACTAAAAGGCCCAATAATTTAGCAAAAGAGATACACAACATGTACACTGAAAACTTTAGTATCGTCTAAATGAAGTAGAAAAAAATCTAAATAGAAAAACACGATGTTCAGGAATGGAATGGCTTAACAGTGTTAGGAATTCAAGGCTTCCCAACCAAGATTTTGATACTATCCTTATCAATTTCTCGGTCTATGTTGAAAAATCAGTTAAACTAATTCTAAAATTTATGGAGAATTCATGGAAAACTAAAAAGTTGAAAAAAACCTTGAGAAGCAATGCACGTTGGAGGACTTGCAAAAAACTTCGAAGTTAGAGTCATCATGACTGTGTAGTCCTGGCATGAAGATTTGAGCCCACACACAAATCTTCACCCTTAAGTTCAATTGATTCTTGAAACTGGAATCCATATCACTCAATGTTAAGATAGAAGCTTCTCCAGGCGTGGTCCTTACACCACAGGCTGCCCATTTGCAAACTGATGAGGCTGTGCTCAGCTCCTTAGCAGATTATCAAGTCAAAATGAATGATCAGACTTTAATGTCCTTTAACATTATAACCTTCTCAGATGAAAAAACAAAGTAACTCATCATGATCTTGGACTTTTATACATGACCTCAAGTGCATGTGCACAAAGGAAATAATCAACTTGGACTTTATAGTCAAAAGTTTAAGTGCATGCAGCAAGCTTGCTACTGAAAACAGGGTCATGCCAACTGGGGCGAATTCATGTTATATCATCATGCTACCTGTGGAACTGGGACTCCCTCTCAGAGATCTCAGTTTTGTTAATAATAATAATAATAATAATAATAATAATAATAATAATAATAATGATAATAATAATAAACTTTAAGAATGAACTCAAAAGAAAGCCTGAGGTCATTGGCTAGAATTTAGAAAGAAAACTCATGGGCTAAAAATGTGAACCTTTGCAGCTGGCTAGAGAAGAGAGATGACGAAGAAAGAAGCTGCTAAGGCAGCAGGGAGGTCAGTCACAAGGCAGAAAACAGCCGCGTGGTAGAGTACATGGGGCGGGGCAGGGTTTGAGAAAGAGTGAAGCTTAACGTGGCTCTAACTCTGTAAGTACCAGCACTGGCACTTATTTCTGGGAAGGAAAGTACTTTATCTCATTGAAGGATTAATTATACTCCCATCTCTTTATCATGACATTAGGCGAATCTGCCTTCCTAAGAGGGTTGTATAAAGTTTCGTGTTTTGAGTGGCTTGGAATGTTAGGTCTCTACCCAGGCCAAAGAGATTCCATCCTCTTGACCAGAAAGACATTTGCTTTCTTTCCAACGGTCCTCCAATACTACTGTGGCAAAATGACATTATCAAGAAAGGGAAAAGAGAATGCCTATGAGAAAAATGCAAAGCCTGTGACTCTGTGAAGAGCCTGGAGTCAAATAACAGAAAACTGGGGTGGGGGTGTGGGAGTTAAATACAGACTTATCCAAAGACACACAATTGTGTGCATGGACGGTGGATCAACTGATTAGATAAACACAAATGTACTTCATGCTCAGGTAAGCAGCTATAGTACTTTGGAAAAAATATGTTGACAAGCATGTAGGGAGGTTAGAGCCTCCATGCCCTGTTGGTGGGGATGAACATGATACAACTAATCTGGAAAGCAGTTTTGGAAAACCGCTTTTCACAAAGTGCAGCCCCAATAAGGCCCAGCAATTCAACATAATTAAAAATGTGTCTACACAAAACCTTGTACATGAACATTTGCAACACAATTGCTCATAAAAGCAACAAAGGAAACAATTTAAGCATGCATCAGTTGTTGAATGGTGAAACAGAATGTGGTGCAATTATACAATGGACTGTTACTTAACAATAAAAAGGAATAGACACTAATACACACTACAGCATGAATGAACTCTAATGATCTGTGAAAGCAAAATACAGACACAAAGTATTCTCTCTCTCCTGTGTGTGCGTGTGCATGTGTGTTTATATTCATGCTCACTTCCTTTGGTATAAAATATACAGAACAGGCAAATTCATTGAGCACTGAGACAGAGGACAGGTGACTTGTTGCCAAGGGTAGAAAGGGACCTGAGTGACAATGGGGTGACTGTTGGTGAGTGTGAGTTTTCTTTTAGTGAGTGATAGTCTGGAATGAGATCACACCAATGTCATTTAAAATATGTAGCTTCAAAGTCAGAGCACGGCATTTTGGAAACTCTAAGCTGTGTGTGTCTAAGGCAGTCCTCACGAACCCCCAGATCACTTCATACATGAGCCTCACACTGAGCCTCCCCATCTGCCCCAAGCCTTGCCTTTCCTCCCTCTCAATCCCCTCCAAGATCCTGTCTCAGTTGAGTCTAGACTTACCTCAGTCTTCCCATTACGTTTGTGCACATGTGCAGCCTCCCTAGCTTGGAGACCTTTCTGTGGAGAGTCTCTATTCGATTGCCACAGGATCCATAGTCCGAGCACAATGTTGCTATCCTCTTGCCCCAAGTTCATATGTTGAGATCTTTACCCCACCCCATGTGGTAGTATTAGGAGAGGGGACATCTAAGCGGTGAGGTGGTTACTTTCTCAATGCTGTGACTAACATATGTCACAGAAACCACGTAAGGAAATGAATGTTTGGGGGTTGGTTGGTTGGTTGGTTTGTTTGTTTTATTTGTTTGTTTGATTTTTGCCTCATTGCTCAGAGGATTGAGTCAATGACAGCAAGACATGGAGGGCTTGCTCACGACTGGTAGAAAGTAGCAGGAGTGGAGGCCAGCACCTTGTTAACTTTCTGCTTTATTCCCTTTGATCCTGACTGAACTCATAACCCATGAATTGGTGTTAACCCATATTCAGGGTGGTTTGTGCCCCCTCAGTTAACCATCTGTAGAAATGTCCACACAGATACTACCACATAGGTCCCTTCCCAGTCTCCTAAGTGATTCTAAATTTGGTCAGTTTTACAAGCTTGGTCATCACAGGTGGTAACCAGATTGTAAGAGGAAGACTCTGGTAAGGAGGATTATGGTCTGTGATGATTAGCTGTATCAACCTGACACAGCCCCAAATTACCTGCAAAGATAGTCTCAACGAGTGACTGTTTATATTGGGTTCTTTTGAGGGCATTTCTGTGGGAGATTGTCTTTTAATGGATGTGGGAAGACCCAGCCCACTCTTGGCAACACCATTCCCCAGGAAGGTGACCCAAAACTGTATGAAGAGTAGAGAGATCCAACTGAGCAGAACCAAGGGAGCAAGGGAGCATGTCTGCATTTGTTTTTCACTGCTCGTGACTGTAGCTGTGATGTGAGCAGCTGTTTGAAGTTCCCATATTGACTTCTCCAAATTGATGGGCTATAATCTGGAATTGTAAACTGAAATGAACACCTTTTGCTCCAAAGTTGTCTTTTTTTCCTGCCAGAGAATCTTATCACAATCAGAAATGAAACCAGGACAGTGTCCTTATGAGCAAACCCTGAAGCCTGAGGAAGCTTGTTTGTTGCATTTTGGCCTTTCCACCACTCAAAGATACCCAAATAGATAGCGCCATCCACCAGGAATAAACCCTTAACTTCTGGCACTTTCATATGGGGTTTCCCAGTCTCCCAAACTGCAGACATGACACTTGTGCATAATTGACCTAGTTTAAGGCACTTTGTTGATGCAGCTGTAACAGATGCAGACATTATTTATTAGTCCTATGTGCCCTCATGCCACTAGCTGCACTCTCTAGACACACAAGTGCCTATCTCAGAGCCATTTGATTTCCCAACTTCTGACCCGTGTTTCATTGGTCTGGGTGGCATCAGCCTGAGAAGAGGAATCGGTCAGTGGCCGGCATCCTTCACACCTTCAGCAGACACACATTGTCTTTTAACCCCGGTAACACTTTACAAGACTAGATACCTCTATGTCACGGTTGCTGTGTGGAATATCTTATGGCTTCCCCTAGAGTTACCTGAAGGTTGAATTAATCCCAGATCTGTGCCACTACTCTGGGGGATGAACCAATCAATCTTGCCTCTCTTCTAACCCCGCAGAAGTCTACAGAGCAGTTTTCCTTCAGGGCTGGTGATAATATTTTGCCACAAAAGTTTCCACTAACTTCCCCTCCCCCCACAGTGTTTTCCCTTTCCGATCTGTGCGTTTTTCTCTCGAATCACTTCTTTGTCTCGTCCCATCCAGTTCTTGTTCCTCTAAAACTTTTGGCAAATATAAAGCAGGAGCACAGACAGCAGTGGCGGGCTGATCTGAAGCCAGACGCAGTAGAACGGTGCTTGGTCATTATCACACTTGCTTTCACGGGCTTCCTTACAGAACTTGTACAGATCTTGAAACTACAACTATGCCAAAGTCTCTATGAGTTCATGTGTGCATCAGTCCTGTTGAGTCTGAAAAACACTTTTCTTTGAGTCATTCAGTACTTCTGGCTCTTAAAATCTCCCCATCCCTTCTTCCTCATAGATCCCTGAGCCTTGGGGGCGGGGAGGTATTGATGAGGACACCTTATTTAGGACTGAGTGCTCCAGAGCTTCTCACTCTCTGCATTGTGTAGGTGTGTGTCTCTGGGGAACTGCCATCTACAGGGGATGAGTAGGAAGACATAGTGAACGAGAGAATATGGGGAAGAGCAACTAAAATAAGAAGAGACTTTTGAAAAGCCATATGGAAGCGTAGACACTTCCTAAAATACATATATGTGGAATTTAAATGGATTCACCATATAATGAAGGAGACAGTGTTCCAACTAGATACCTTATACAACCAAGTAAACCCCCAGTGCCAGGCATGGGTCACATATTGTTGAGGCACTGGCCAAAGGGGTCCCATAGATACCCTCAAACATCATAGGCTATTGCCAAGGCTATTGTTTACCTTACCTGAAGGTGAGGCCCTATTCTTAAAGACACCACTTACATATGTTATCCAGCTCAATTTCTCCTTGTTGGATGGCATAGGTGGTGTCTTTAAAAATAGTGCTAGGGGCTTCACACCTACTGACTCGTGGTGATGGTGTTATAAGGTACTTTGCATGCTGTCAGGGGAAACAAATAATCATCAGTATTCAAATACTATGACCTATAACAGTGATCTTCTTGCAAGATATACTAGATCAACAGTGGCACCAATGTTATAGGAGCAGCCAAGCACTTTGATTGGATGTAAAACCCACTCTGTGAGACAGAGTCTGTATACTGCTTTTTTCATGGTTGTTTTCTATTTTACTGCATTTTCCTCAAGATGTTGACTATTCCTTTCATATTACTTCTGTGTAACATCTGTGAGCTTGATTTTTTTTTATGGCTCCCACAAAACATTTAAAATATCGCCACGTTCGTCTTCTTTCTTGCACCAGTACTGTCTCAAGCCTGGCTTAGATACTCCTTTCTTGAGTGAAATAAATAGATGTTAATGTAAACACTTGAGAAACCTTGTAGCAAAACTTGGCTTGGAGCATGATGGTGGGACTTGGAACCTCTTTGCCAGTGGCCCTGGCTGTGGGCACTGATATCTAGAATTTTTCCGTGTCCACCCTTCTCTATACTAGAAATCATCTATTACTCATTTATAGCACTTAATCCAATATAGATGGTACATAAATAATTGATACACTGTGCTGTTTAAGAAACAGGACAAGATGCTCTATATGGTCAGTGAAGACATAATTTTAAAATATTTATTTTTAGCTATGTGTATGTTCATGCGTGTTTATGAATGTGAGTGAACTACGTGCATCTAGTACCCACAGAGACCAGAAGAAGGCATCAGATCCCCTGGAATGAGACTTAGAAGAGGCTGAGCTGCCATGTAGGTCCTGGGAATCAAAACCAGGTCTTCTGCAGGAACAGTCAGTGCTTTTAACCACTCAGTCATCTCTCCAGGCCCCCGAGGCACAGTGTTTTAAAAATGCTTTTGATTTGTGGCTGGCAGAGTTCATGGACTTAGAAACCATGGATGTAGAGAACCAACTGTACCTGCCTTGCAACGTTGTAAAAAATCAAAATACACCATGAGAAAAAGGGCACAGAAAAGTGTTGGGTACTAATTGGACATTCCTGTTAGTGATATTCCTGAGATATCTTCTTCTCCATGTGTTTAAAACTTGGCTGTTAGGCAGATGCCAGGATGAGAAGGGAGTTTATGAGTACGCCATTGTAATGTGCAGCCCTGGAAGGATGCTGCACTGTTGGCTCCAGGAAATACATGGAGGAAAAATAGCACCCGGTCCCATTTATATGACAAGCTTCTGTAAATAGCACAAGTAGTCTTCCAGGCTTCTACATCCCGAGACTAAGCAGATTTTATTATTAAATATTGGTGGATATCTACCACATTTTTCTGGAATGAACATGAGGCTTAATTCTGTGTATTTTCCTTAAAATTTTAAAAGAATTTAAGACAGTTTTCAATAAAGGCCACAGCTGTGATGCCAGTTAATAGTGTAACTAGGCTGAACTTGCATATAGCATGGGTGTAATTTAATATACATCATCTCTTGTATCAATAGTGATACCTATGCCCACAGCTAACCTGTGCCTGGCATCAGGACAAGCACCATCTTCATGGAAGATGACAAATGAGGACTTGAATGCCCCCAGTCTTCGATCAGTGCTCTCTTTCATCTCTTTTTTGTTTTTATTTATTTATTTATTTATTTTCGAGACAGGGTTTCTCTGTATAGCCCTGGCTGTCCTGGAATTCACTTTGTAGATCAGGCTGGCCTTGAACTCAGAAATCTGCCTGCCTCTGCCTCCGGAGTGTTGGGATTAAAGGCGTGTGCCACCACACCCGGCTTCTCTTTCATCTCTTAAACTAGTCCCTGAGAATGTCCAAGATGCCAGTTATCCTTCCAAAGTATCACAGGTTAAGAATGATGGAACTAGGCAAGTGCTGGTGTGAGTGGCTGCCTTATTTGATCTACCTGTGTGATGGTTTTATTTGTGAGCTCATGACAAAGGGCTTTAGAAGAATTTTTTTTTTTAGGGCAAGAGAGTCAGTTCAAATGATTGTAAGGATTTCAAAGTGCCATAGTCACCACTTGTTCTGAGACATGTTCATTTTCTTTTTTATAATATGTAGGTATATACACATGCATTGTTCAAATATGCATATATATGCCTATATGCAATGTCAGCAAATTCTTGGGGTTCACTTCTTGCAATTTTTGTTACCAAAAGATAGGATTTTCTTCATGTTATCTCTCATAGGCAGATTTTTAACTTTTAATGCTTCTGTGAATGAATATAGAGGTGGGTGTGAAAGTAGATATGGGCTGTGACATCAGAGAGGAGACCAGAGAGGGAGGGGTGTGTTGAGGAAGAGAGGAGAGGGCAAAGGACACATGTTACATGAAAGCAAAGAGGAAGCTCCTGGGGAACACAGGGTACAAGGGGGATGAGGTCACGGAGAAGAGAGGGTAGGAGAATCAGGACAAACACATTTTGTCTGGGAAGTACCATAGTGAAATCCAATGCTTCGTGTGTTAATAAAGAAATTAAAGATCCTAATGAAACGAATGTGAATCTCAGTTACTGGCTACATAACAAGTAAGTGATGCGCCCATCCTGGCTCTATGAGCCAGTGGTTTTTCTCTGTGCTTCACCAGGTCTATGTGCTATCAGATGTCCTCTCTGTTCTTTATAATGTCTATGTGCCATCTCCTGTTCTTTCTAAGGAAAGGCACTGAGGAATTTCTCAGTCATTTCCAGGGCTGAACAGGGCCAAAGAAAGCCATGCTTGTTTTCTAGTAGAATTTCACTTTTGGGGGGGGGAGGGTAGGGGTTAGGAATGCTTTTCTATTCCTCTCTCCCCCTACTTTTCTGCTATCTCTCCTCTTCCTCCTTGTATCCTCTCCCTCTCTTCCTTGTCTCATTAATGGGTAGAATTGAACTTTCAAATATCAAACTAATGTTGGATACCTGAAATGAACACAAGTTAGTCAATGGTTTATAATTTTTTTGGACATTGCTGACCCATTTCATAAATATTTACTTGAAAAGAAATGTTTTCATCTATGTTCTTAAGAGATATTGATCTGTAATTTTCTATCTTTTATAATTTTTTGAATACTTAAGTGCACTTTGGTTTTATGAACTAGTATAATTCTTGCTTTATGAAATAAATTGGAATGTGATTTCTCCTCTGAAGGTTATGTGAAATTGATATGCATTTGTTCATCTTTAAATCTCAGATGGAGTTCACCAAAGAATGAATCCGGATCTGGAGATTTCTTTTGAATAATTACAAATTCAAATACTTTCCTGGTTTCTTGGTTACTTTTCTATTGTTGGAATAAGATACTATGGCCAAGGCAACCTATTAAAAAAAGGAGTTGATTTGACTCTGACAGTTGCAAAGGGTTAAGATTCCATGATCACCGTGGTGGGAGCATAGCGAGAGACAGACAGACACTGGAGCAGTAGCTGAGAGCTCACATCTTGATTCACAAGTACACTTCCTCCTTCAAGGCCACACCTCCTAATCCTCCCCAAACAGTTTAACCAACTGGAGACTAAGCCTTCAAATATATGAGCCTAAAGGAGCCATTCTCATTCAAACCACCACACTTGGCTATAGGCTGTCAAGGTTATTTCCTCTTTGTTACAATTCTTTGTTTGTTTATATCTTTAGAGAAATGGGCTCATTTTCTTTATGGAATGAATGAATGAATGAAAAGTTGCCGAATGTTTCTGCATCATTCTTTTCAATGGCTGCAGTATCTACCCTGACAGTTCTGATTCCTGCTTTCTTTGTCAGCTTTGACAAAGCTTGGTCTGTTTTATTGGCTTTTCTAAAAAGCCATGTTTTTGTTACGTTGGTTCTTTTCTTTTACTTTTCTATTTTTTTGGTTTTGAATTTATATATTTGCGTTCTTTCTGATCTCCTTTCCTCTCATCCTTGGCTCTTCCTTCCTTTGCTCCACTTTATTTCAGTTTATTCCAGTTTAACATTACAGTGGTGGCCTGAGATTACCAACCCCCACCCCTATTAAAGTAGCAATCTTGAGCCAGAAAATTATACTTCAGCACCCTCGTGTTTTGATAGGTTGTCTTCTCGTTTGATTTATTTATGTTTTGTTTAATTTCCTTTTGGACTATGTATCTGCCCCGGGGTTATTTTGTGGTTTATTTCTGAGATTTCCCTTTGTCCTTCTCTTATTGATATCCAGCCTGGTTCCAGCGAGGCCCAGGAAGATAGCCTGTCTTAATCTAGCTTAAATGTTTACTGTATGACTCAAGATGCTGGTCTACCTTGCTGAACATTCCTCGGGTACCTGATGAGAAGCAGTGCCTTCTCTGATTGGCTGGAGGGCTGCCATGGTCAGACCTATTGCCAGTGTTTGAGTTCTGTCTGGGCTTTCTGCTCCTTTCTCTTCCAGTTCCATCATGTTTGTTTCATTCATTTTCAGAATATTTGTTACATATTCAGAAGTCTGTCTTCCTAGCTGGTAAGTATTTCTCCCAGGCTCGTGTTTATATCCAGCCTCTTGTCTGCTTCTGAAGTCCATTATTATAAACATGGATGCTAATGGTTCTATTTTTGCTGTTTAAAATAATATTTTCATTGTATAAATTTTTCAGTCATTTTACTGTCAACCTCTATATAATTGTGTGTGACTGCCTGTGTATGTATATGTGTATGTATATGTGTATGTGTATGTGTATGTGTGTAACTAGCTGTGTGTATGTGTGGTCATCAATTTTTAACCATCAAACATGAATAATTTCTAAATATTCACATTATTACTTTCTTTTTCTCAGAAGGAAGTATGCCACTTGTTTGAAAAGGCCCCCTCTGGAACTCAGAACTGTAGAGTCCTGTGTTTAGTCTTTGGAAAAACAAAAAAAACAAAAACAAAAACAAAACAATGAAAAAGCTTGTTGTCATGTGTAGTGGCAGATACCTCTGACATGAGCATTAAGGGGGTTGAATGTGAGTTCGAGACCAGCTTGGAATGCATAGAAAGACTGTGGGGAGATGGCTCAGTGGGAATGTTGGGTACTTTATGTCAACTTGACAGAAGTTAGAGTTATTTGAAAGAAGGGAACCTCAACTGAGGAAGTACCTTCATCAGATCTGGCTGTAAGGCATTTTCTCAATCAGTGATTGATGGGATAGTGTCCAGCCCATTGTGGGTGGTGTCATCCCTGGGATGGTGGACCTGGAGTCTATCTATAAGAAAGCATGTTAAGCAAATCCATGAGGAGCAAGCCAGTAAGCAGCACCTATCTATGACCTCTGAACAGCTCCTGCCTCCAGGTTTCTGCCCTGCTTAAACTCCCACCCTGACTTCCCTTAGTGATAGACAGTGATATAAACTGTGCGTAATCTAAATCATTTTTCTCCACAAGTTGCTTTTGGTCATGGTGTTTCATCACAGCAATAGTAACCCTTACCAAGACAGTGCGTGAAACTATTAATTGTGTAAAACTAACAAGCAAGATCATTCTAGATGGAGTGCGCAGCGCAGCAGCCTAAACAACAGAGAGTTTGCCTCAGAATAAAGCAGAAGGCAAGAACTAACTGCAAAAGAGTTGCTCTGTGGCCTCCACACATCCATATACCATGGCACATATGTACATGCACAAGCAAAACAAACAAACAAACAACACTAAACTCTCCATATCATGTCAGACTCTCAGTTCTCCGGCTTTTAGCGGTACCTCCCTTTAATCTACAGAAGAGCATCTTTGAGTTCTTTTAGACAAGAGTTCGTGGCTGCCACCTGGCCTGCTTCTCTCTATAAAAGGTGCCTCCTCCATGCTACTGGTTATGATCCATCAGCCAATAAAAATAGTAGTTATGACTTTCACATTCTCTATAGGGTTGGTTCCTGACGTTACTGCAAATTTGTTGAGCAATTTGAACCAAAAGAGAGTGCAGAGACCTATCCATCCAAGAAACCTGCTCTGTGAATTCTCTGCAAAACCCCACTGAGGGCCTGAGGGGATGGCTCAGCAGTGAGGAACAGTTAGGAACTTGTAGCAGAGCCCTGCAGTTCAGTTAGAGGTCTTTAGACTCTTGTAGGCTAAAGGGAAAGAGAGCAAGAGAAAAGGCTAACTAGCCCTGAAGGAATAGCCATGGAAGGCAAGGCTTCCAGAGTGGCCTGAGGTCTCTGTACCTGGAGGCAAGTGCAGGCAAGCAGACTATCTGGGAGCAGATTGCAAGGCTCTGAGTTATCTGACACCTCCAGGGCAGCACACTGTTGTAGTGGGAACGCCTGCCCTGGAATCAGATCTAGTTTCAACACCCACACGGCCTTGTTTAAGAGACTCCTGACTTGTTTTCCTCCCAGCCTTTCAACCAAACTGTCCAGGGCACTAGGCAAAATGATGGCTTTACAGAGCCATAAAGTGCTTTTGCAGTGCCCCCTCGTCATTGTGTGTGTCTGGATATACAATCAACCAAAGAACAGCACTTGAAGCTGCTTCGCTTTGCTTGCAAGATCTGGTGAAGCTTAGGGACCTGGCTGAAGACCAGGTTCTATGGAAGAATCGGTTGCCAACATCTGCCTCCAAAGTACCTGGAGCTGCTGCCATCCGTGGGCAGACTCACTACTGTGCCCTCACAATCATCCTGGAAGCACATTCCTGGGGACGTAGCTCAGTGCTGGGAAAACTGTCAAGCAGATCAGATCTCAGGACAAACAGCCTGTGTCCACCGACACTTCCGTTCACACTCGTGCTCGCTTCTCCCTGGGAGAGAAGCTCCCGGCTCGTTATTAGTGGAGATTGATGCCCTTTCTCTTCTCTCTTTCCTTGTTTCCTTTTCCGTTTCCTCCAGGGAAGATGATTTATTGAGCACAGTAGCACAAACTGGAAGACATCTAATACCAGATCTATTAAGCCAGGACCCACGGACTCATCAGCCCGTTTAGAAAGCTGTCCACACCTAGGCCCAGTAGCAGCTGTGCCGACAGTCCTGGGATGAGTGAGGACAATGTGAAAGAGATTTAAAATGTGTGACTAACAGACTTAATTCTTCGATGCTTCACTCTTAGAGGAGGAGGGTTTAAAAGGTTCGATACATTACTTGAGCTGAATCCAGCAATTTTCAAGGGATGGGCATGCCCCTGGGGGCTTATCTAACAACAGACATTTCATTCATGCATTTATTGATTGATTGATTCATTCATTCATTCATCCATCCCATTCATTCAGACATATACAATTTCATACACAAAAAATAATATCCTTTGATCGTTTTCTACCCACTACTCTCTTACTTCCTTCTCCCTCCCATGGAACTCCTTCAACAGACATCTGATGTACACATTTCATTTCCAGACATTTTCATACTACACATGGATGCATAGCACAGAATATGTGCCTCACTTGAGGACTGGGCCAAAGTAATGACAATTACGACAGCAGGTGCTCATGGGCTATGCCAGCTATTCAGGTGACTAATCCTCTCATGAATGAGTCAAGGAATCAATTGTCTTCTCTCACTAGTGGAGGGAACAGAAGTCCAGACACCAGTTCAAAAACATTCAGGTTTATCTATGCAAAATAAGACTGCTCTCCAGAGGAAAGCAGGAACTCTTTCCACAGAGAGCCATAACCATTCCCCATGCCTTCGATGCCCATCGTTCAAAAATGTTTTCATCCACACAGTAATTTGTGCAGTCAGAATCTGCTAGACGCATTTTAAGGAGCTGTTCACAGCTCAGACCAAACACAGTGAAGAAACAGTTTCATCAGTGGTTTTAAAGTTTGGTTCCTTTGCATCTCACATACGATAAAGCATAAACTAGTCTTATATGACAGACATGCAAAAGAATCAGAAATAATCCAAGCCACTGTGACTTCAGATATTTCAAGAGGAACATTCCTTCTGGAGTAGGCTTCTAGGTTCTTCCTGGCTCTTATGGCAAATTACTACGGGGGCTGGAGACATGGCTCAGTGGTTAAGAACACTTGCTCTTGCAGAGCACCTAGGTTTGGTTCCCAGCACAACACAGCAAACAGTTCACAACCACTTGTAACTCCAGTGCCAGGGGATCCATCACCTTCTTCTGACGACCATGGGCACCAAGCATGCACATGATGTTCACACATATGTGCAGGCAAAGGGAAAAAGCCTCATGCACACAAAATACCTAAAACAAACAAACAACCCAGCATGATACTCATTTAAAAAGGCACCACAAACACATAGCTTAAGACAAAACAATCATGTTTTCCCCCACAGTGCTGGAACTCAGAAATGAACATGCTGGTACAGCTATCTGCCCTCTTAGTTCTCCAAAGAAAGGGTCTTCTTAAGACAGTGCCTGGCAGCACTTTTGCTCAGAAAAACCTCTGCTCTTTGGCACATGGGTTTCTTCACCTTGTGTCTCTGAGTCTTTTCCTTCTGAGCACCAGTCACTGGGTTTAGCCAGTTTATCAGTTTAGTCCATATTAGTCATCCTATAAAGAAGTTCCTGGGAATTTACTTTGTAAAGAGGGAAAGCTTACTTTGGTTCTTGCTTCCAGCCTAAGACTGGGCAGCCCTACAGTTTGGGGGCTTTGGTGAGGATGCCGGATGGTAATGGTGAGAAGTACTTACTGGAGCAAACTGAATACATCTCATTAGCCAGGACACACACACACACACACACACACACACACAGAGAGAGAGAGAGAGAGAGAGAGAGAGAGAGAGAGAGAGAGAGAAGGGGCTGGGTTATCACAATTGCTTTATTGCCTTTTAAGATATTCATCCTAAGGTTCTCCCACAAGGCTCTACTCATGCAAGTTCTGCTGCCTCCAACTGCACCCACCACCTACGGGTACAATCCACACCCAAACCATACCAATACCCAATCCAGTTTGATCTCATGTTAACTTAATTAACAAATTCTATTTGAAAAGACTCTCTTTCCCAATAAAGGGCCCACTCTGAGGACCAAGGGGCATGAGTGGAGAGTGCAGAAGATCCACCATCACAGAGAGGAAATCACCAAGAGTGCTGCTTACCCTCTTGGTCACCTCTTCGCTACCAGCGCTACTTCCCAAGGTTGTGCCTGCCACCTGTTAGCTCGCCCTCTTCACCTGGCAAAGCCCTTGGTTGTGAAATACCTTGAACAACACTGTTGTTCCACAAAGGAAAGATCCCAGGTTCTCTTTACAACCTGGAATCAAGAATAATGGACACAGTGTTCTAAGGCTCTTAGCTGGGGAAGAAAGAGGAGGAAGGGGAGGGGAGGGGAAGGGAAGGAGGAGGAAATGTATCCATGGGCAAATGTGAGATCAGGAGTCAGCCCAGCCTGGGGTTGACAATGAACTATACTACCAAGTAGGACAAACTCAAGAAAGCCTTTTAAGTTCTACATCCTTCATCTGTAGATCAGGAATGTGTGATCAAATAGTAACAGATTAAATTGAGTAATAATCTAATGTTAGTGAATGTCAACCATTACCAGTAGCAACAACCTGAACAAAATAGAACATTTCTAAAGCAATGGGAGGCAGTAAAGTCTACCCTCAGGACTATCGAGAAGTTACGATCTGGGTAAAGGGAAATGATAAATTATCTGGGTGATCTAAATGCTGGTAGGATCTTCACCTGCTAGACCGAGGAGAAGACTCACTTTGTCCTGAGTAAGACAGAGACAGAGCTTAGAGCACTTAGCAGCTCTGACCCTGTCCTCAAGCATTACTGCCTGGCTACTGCAGAGCTGTGCTTCCATCAACCCCTGAACTGTTCCTCACTGGTGTTTTACTTAAGTGAGTTGCTTGGAATTCTGAAAGAGAAAACCAAGAGGACTGGTACATTGGAAAGGATTAAAGTCGCATTATGAAAGTATAATAATAATTTAAGTAAGATGATTGACACAATATAAATAAAGGAAAATATCCACTGTATTTCTAGTCATGCTAAAAGGCAGGTTTGATGAATAAATGCAAAAATGCATCATTTGGGACAGTAATAATACATGCCATAACCTGGTAGTAGAGCTAATGATAGGTTTACAAGACTTCTATGGAGAAAACTCAGAAAACATTTTTAGAAATACGTATAAAATGTGACAACTAGAATAGTATGTGCATGGAGCAGAAGGCTCAACATATACATACATATAAATATTTTAAAATTTATAGACTCAATAAAAACCAAAAAGAGCATGAATATCCTGGCCAGGGTCTATCCAGGTGAGTTCACCTGATCCTCCCTACCGGGGGCCTTCCTTAGATATAGCCCAGACCTCGTACCCAGTAGTCTGACCTAGTCTGACCACCATTGCTTACATGGCTCCCAACTTCTCTGCTCTGACCAGGATACTCCACTCCGCACCCTCAACCTCCAAGCCCTTCACACACACACACACACACACACACACACACACACACACACACACACACACACTCCTATTTCTTTGCAAAGCCAAACACTGAACATATCATGCCAGAGTTTAGCTGGCTGAGTCTGTCCAATCCTTCCCTCCACCCAGTCTGCCCAACAACCAGATTCAACCTCAAACTCAGATTTAAACCAGGACACATACCCGGGACAGCAGCCTGTGTTCAACTCATTTGTTCAATCTAAGTCATATCCAAACTCTAGACCCAACCTGTTCTACAAATCCTGTGCCCTGTCCCAGTCTCCTCGGACTGTTTCAGACACAGAGGTAACGAAAGGATTCCACATGCTCAAATCTCATCCCATTAGATAAGGGACACTTCATTCTAATCAAGGAAAAAGTTAACCAAGAAGACATTACTATCTTAATCATACATGCACCAAATTCTGGAGCATGCAATCGAATAAAAAGTGTACCACTGGAATTAAAGACACATATTAACATCAATCTATTAAAGATAGGTGATTTCTATACCATACTTTCTCCAATATATAGGTGATATGGACAAAAATAAGCAGAAAAAAAATCAGAATGAAGTGACATCATACATCTAATAGACCTAACAGATGTCTATAAAATATTTCACCAAAACACCAGAAAATACACATTCTTCTAAGCAGCACATGGGAGCTTCTCTAAAATAGACCACATCCTGGGTCATCACAAATCTTTATAAATTAAAAAAGATTTAATGATCCTGTGTATCCTATCTGACCACAACACAATAAAACTTAAAGAGGACAGCAAGCAAATCTCTAGTAAATGCACAGACTCTCGAATATTAAACAACTCAGCACTGACTGGTGAGTGGGTCAAAGAAGAAATCAAGAAAGAAATAAAATATTTCTTGGAACTAAATGAGCATGTAAGCTCAATACACCTTTGGGACATATTAAAAGCAATCTTATCAGGGAATTTTACAACTTTGTGTGCCTACATTAAAGATATTCAGAATATTATAAGGGGATACTTAAAAACCTGTACTCCATTAAGTTGGAAAATCAAAAAGAAATGATGGCTAACAAATAGAATGAACACAAATAATGGCTATTTGATACAACTGTAACTGTAAAGTTGGAAGGACAAATCAAACCCAAACCCACTAGAGGGCCAACAATTGTGACAATCAGGACTGAAAAATGATGACATAGAAACAAAGAAATTCAATCAAAGCAACAGCAAATCTAAGAGTCAGTTCTTTGAGAAGATAAATAAAATTGGCAAACTCAGCTAACCAGAAGAATGAAGAGAACACCTAAATTAACAGTCAGAAGTGAACATGGAAACATTACAACAAACATTAAAGATATTCAGAATATTATTAGGGGATACTTAAAACCCTGTACTCCATTAAGTTGGAAAATCAAAAAGAAATGATTGCTTTTCTAAAGTCAGCCAAACCAGCGAAATTAAACCAGAAAGAGATCAATACCCTAAATAGACATGTAGCAAATGAGAAGACCAAAATAGTAATAAAAACAAACAAACAAACCCCCAAAACTTCCACAGTTGTCTTGGCTTTCTAGAATCTTCCATAACTCATATGAATAGCCAAGACAACCGAGAGCAAAAGGAACAGTGATATTATCATTCTAGATCTTAAGACATATTAAAGAAGCTTAGTAGTAAAAACAATATGGTATGGCATAAAAACAGAAATATATGTAAATAGAACAAAATTGGAGACCCAAACAAGGGGGCACATAGCTTCTACCATGTAGACAATGATGCAAACAGAACAAAACAAAACCAACCAACCAACAAAAACACTGGAGAAAAATATAGCATCTTCAACTAACAGAAGATTGAAGTTAGATTTGTTTCTAACACATTACACAAAAACTAACTGCCAGGAGACCAGACACCTGAGTGTGAAACCCGAAGCACTAAAAGTTCTAGAAGAGAAAATAACATGGCGCCCTATGGGATATAAGAGTAGGTCAAGACTGTTGGAAAAGGACCC
Organism: Mus pahari; assembly: GCF_900095145.1. Taxonomy (NCBI): domain Eukaryota; kingdom Metazoa; phylum Chordata; class Mammalia; order Rodentia; family Muridae; genus Mus; species Mus pahari. Next base: position 132,843,036 of record NC_034591.1, on the reverse strand, counting down.
CGTTGGCCCAGGCATTGAGGCCAACAGTTGACAAGTGGGGGGCTATAAAACTAAAAATCTTCTATACAGCTAAGAAAACAAGCAACAGCATAAAGAAGAAACCCATCGAATGGGAAAGAATCTTTGCCAGCTACACATGTGACAGACGATTCCCCTCAGAACCTAAGAAGAACTCAAACAACAAAGTCAAAAAGACAAATAAGTTATTCCAAAAAATGGGGTAAGCACATGAACAGAGTGTTCTAAAAAAGAAGAAATAAAAGTGGCTTAGAGATAGCTCATGGTTCCTAGCAATTAGGGAAATGCAAATCAAAACAGCTCTGGGGTTCATCTTGACCCAGACAGAATGACAAGGACCAATGATATAACACAGGACAATCGCTGATAATGGTGTGAGGAGAGAAGGAACCTTATTCACAGTTGGCAGGATTGGAAACTGGTAGCGCCAGTATGGAAATCAGAATGGAAAGCTCTCAGAACCACAAAAAAAAAAAAAAGTCAACCATATGACCCAGCTATACCACTCTTCAGCATATGCCCAAAGGACTAGACATCCTGTTTTACATATACTTTTCTTTTTCAGTGATCAAATAGATTTATTTATTTTTATTAGATATTTTCTTCATTTACATTTCAAATGTTATCCTTTTTCCTAGTTTCCCCTCCCAAAATCCCCTATCCCCTCCTCCCTCCCCTGCTCCCCAACTCACCTACTCCCATTCCTGGTCTTGGCATTCCCCTATACTGGGGCATAGAGTCTTCACAGGACCAAGGACCTTTCCTCCCATTGATGACCTGCCACGCCCACTCTAGTGGTGATTCACAACAGGTCTGAAAACCTGGAATGAGTCCTGAGGAAAAGAATCTCAAGGAGACTCAGCCTCCTAGAGTCCTGGCATTTTCAATAATCTATATACACGAACCCTATCCGCATGTTAGTATGATATATGCTCTCTTTCAATATTATTAATGCCTTTAAAGAATAAACTTTTACCATAGGTGAAATTCCCTTAAAGCCAGTGTTCCAAAGTCCTAATAATTCCTTAAAGCCAGGAGCTCTGAATTCTGCAAGAAGGTTACCTGTTCATTAACATTCTAATTCACTTCTAGTAAAGACTGGTGAAACCGATTAAGCATCACAAAGAACAGAGCCAAGCCCAGGGCAAAGCTTAGAGTAGTACACCTGTGGAAGTTCAGTTCACATGTAAGTATTTACCAACGCCTAGGAAATAGGGGGGATGTGGTACTTCATTATTCATGTGATCTGCCAGAGCAGAACCCCCCAAAACAGGTTCCTCCACTAGGCCCAAAGGAACAACTGGGGGTCCCTGACAGTGGGGTTTAACTATTGACTAGCCTTGCACCTGGCTTCCTCCTCGAGCTGCTTGGTCCCACCCCCTGGTCTTTTCCTGTATTCTATCCTTTGTCTTGTGTCATTTGTTACAACGGATGTATCCTGCCCCGCTTTTCTTGTTTGATTCTGTATTAATGATGTTGTGCTCACTTTGATCAATACATTCAGTTTTACACCCTCTCTCCTGTGGACTGTCTGTCACTCATCCACCGAATCCTCGCTCACCTGCAACCAAGGGACCCATTCCCCACAGATCGGGGACCCAAAGTGAGGTCCAGTCTGTGGCAATGACTGACTAGGCCATCCTCTGCTACAAATATAGCTAGAGCCACAAGTTCCACCATATGTTTTTTTTGATTGGTGGTATAGTTCCAAGGAGCTCTAAGGGTACTGGTTAGTTCATATTGATGTTTCTTCTATGGGACTTCAGTTCCCTTCAGCTCCCTGGGTATTTCTTTGGCTCCTTCACTGGGGACCTTGTACTCGGTCCAATGGATGACTGTGAGCATCCACTTCTGTATTTTCCAGGCACTGGCAGAGCCTCACGGGAGACAGCTATATCAGGGTGTTTTACAGATACTAGCTCAGCCGTGTCCATGGCAACGTTATTCAAAGTACCTAGAAAAAGAATACCATGTAAGTGTTCTTCAATTGATGAATGCATAATGAAAATGTGGTTCATATACTTTTCAACTGTAAAGAAAAAAACAAATCATTAAGTTTGAAAGTGAATGGGTGGGACTGGAGAATATCATGTTGAGTAAGGTAACACAGAACCAGAAAGACACACCTTGAATGCTCTTTTTCATCTGAGATTCCTAGCTTCAGACTTTAAGGTGTGAATATATACCCTCGTGTGACCTCAGAAGCCAGGAAAGTAAAGGGGAGCCATACTGGGGGAGAAAGAATGGAGAGGGGGATGGAGGGATGCAAGTCATCAGAAGAGGTAAATGGAAGAATTTGATGATGGCTCTAATAGGGAGATCAATACAGAAGGATAATGTTGAGGATGTCTGAAAGTCCTAAGGAATTGTACTATTATTTATTTACCTAAAGGTACATAGAATACACACAGTTTAACTGAAGTTTTCCCATATTGGCCGATGGTCCCACAAGAGCCATAGAGTATGTAACAAAACCCCCAACCGCAGGCATCAGAAGCCCCCTTTTGAGTTGTTGTCTAGGTTGTCCATGAGACTCCCAAAACATTATAATCTATTGCTGTTGCCTTTGGTTGCCTCCCAGAGGTTGACGTTGAGTCCCTACTACTGAAGACACCGTTTACTTTGGACATAGGACCCAGAGATCGCAGCTGGTTCTGACCTAAAAGCATCTTCACTAAGGACTGGCTTTCATGGTACTAGGAGGTACCATGCAAGCTTCCAATGGAGCTATAACAACCATCAAGACAATCAACGTGGTACTGTGTTCCCAAGGTACAATAGTGCGCACATACCTTGATGACAACCAACAGCTCTTTGATTAGACTCAATGCCAGATCAACAAGAGGGAAACTGAGGCATGGGCATAGACATCAGGACAAAGGTGAGACAGTGGTGGGCTTGGGTACATGTTCATGCTAGCTCCCCAGCCCTGATATACTGCCTGTAGCACTCATAAAACTGTATCTCAGCTGCTCCTGGAAGTGAAGTAGAAACTTTGCACTGGATTTATAAACTCACACATGCACCATAAGGAGGTCTGAGGTCTTCAAGAACAGAAATGCCCGTGCCCAGCAGGGGTCTCTCACAGAGGTGAAACTGACTACTCATTCCATGTGGCTCTGGTCTCTTTGTGGCCAGTCCATCTGTTTTACTGCAGCTATAGGACCATGGGACTTAGCAAGGAATTAGTCTAATTTTACCCTGTGAGCCATGACCAACTCTTGGCTAATAATATTCACAGTTTACTTTGCAGACCTCAAAATCACACAGCTCTGGGATTTCAATCCCTCCTTGTGGCCTGAACTGGTAAAGAGCTGATAGCCATGAATCCTCATAGGTGCCCCAAGGCCACAAAGGGACAGATGTGATGCTTCCCCAGTCTTGTAAAAGGTGACGAAAAGGTGAGGTAGACCCTGGCACTGGGCACTGAGCTGTCCTCCTGTTTGGGTTTGCAGAAAGGACACAGGTGGGACAGATTAGTTATGCCAACTTACATGTGGATTATTGCAGAAAGAACAGAGGGGGGGGGGGCTGGTGAGATGGCTCAGTGGGTAAGAGCACCCAACTGCTCTTCAGAAGGTCGGGAGTTCAAATCCCAGCAACCACATGGTGGCTCACAACCATCTGTAATGAGATCTGACTCCCTCTTCTGGAGTGTCTGAAGACAGCTGCAGTGTACTTACATATAATAAATAAATAAATCTTTGAAAAAAAATATTTTTAAAAAAAAAAGAACAGAGAGCGGGCCTGCCAAAAGTCTCTAGAAAGACAAAGAGAGGAAAGAAGACAAACACCAGAGCAGGACAGCGTGGCTCACAGACAAGTACAGGTGGCTGGGGTCTTGGGAGATGACCTTACCTGCTGGGGAAGGCAGTCAGTGGCTGAGCTGTGGGCAGCAATGGTTTAGAAGTAGCTGTTCCCAGCTTGGTGCTCAGAACCCTAACCGTTGTAGCTGAGGAAGTCGGGAGACAGCAGGTTCACACTGTGAACATAGCCACGGTTTCTGATCTGTGTCAGCACCCTGTGATCTGCAGCCCTGGTGACAGCGGGTCTGGGAGAAAAGTGTGCACATAGTGGTTAGTAGGATAGAAGAATTGTCACTGCACTGTTCCCTTTGAGATTCACGCTGCATCTTGGAAAATTTGACTTTACAGAGAATTCTTCCATGAAGACTGAGTTGATCCAACACCACTTCTGTGGAAGGCTTTGCTTATTTTGCTACAAAATTTGCGATAAATCGACACGGTAGCAAGTCGTTTCTGGAGTGTCTCTCCACTTTTTCCTAGTTGTTTGTTTTCCTAATATTAAAATGTCTTAATTACAAATACTGTGTAAAACCTGACAGCAATTCCTCATATTTGGCTCTTCAATTAAAGTCGTACCACTCTCCAGGCCTTTGCATCTTCAAGTACTTCATTCAACCTGTGAGTTTTCATATACAGGGGAAAAATTTATTTGACTTCGTTTTTAGTCATCTATGTTTATTTGCTATGTATGATTTTTTGCTTACATGTATGTATGTTCACTAAGTATATGCCTGATGTCCAGCAAAGCCATAAGGGTACATTGGAACACTTACAACTACAGTTACAGATGGTTTTGAGTCACCATGTGGGCACTGGGAATCTAACCCAGTTTCTCTGCAAGAGCAGCCAGTGCTCATAACAGCTGAGCATCTTTTCAGACCCTACATTTTGTTTTCAGTTTGGTTTGGGTTTTTTGTTTTGTACTAGGTTAGCATGACAATATTCCTTTTCCTCTTTATTTCGTTTTTCTCAGACACTGGGAAGAGTATTGATGGTCTAATTTATTAAATCACATCTATTATAGAATATCTCTCTCTCATGCACACACATACATGCACACACACTTGACTTAGTTTTTACTTGCAACACTGTATTAAAAGATGTTAGCGTTGAGTCCCCCACGGTTCAATGGCTAGCCCAACATGGTGTCATCTCCCGTTATGATAACGATGGGATTACTCTAAGCTTTAGCCATTGTCTTCTGTATTCATACATCAGCAGAATCAATATTAGATTTTGGGGCCCAGGTAAAGAGAAGAATGAAGGAAATATAAAAAATATTTAAAAAAAAAAATCTCCCCCCTTTTCCCAGATGTCAGTAAGTCATTCATTTCTTAGTTGTTTTTCTAAAAAGTTCTTTCTGAACGTTGTTTTAGCATTTTCTTATACACATTTTTTTTAGTTTTTGAAATTAGAACAGGATGACATAGTATTTGCCTTTCTCTTTTCCCCTACACTCCATCCTAGGCACCCTTGTTCCCTCGCAAATTCGTGGCTTCTATTTCTTCAATTGTTGTTGCATACATAAATGTATGTGTATATATATAAGTTCTTAAATATATGAGTCCAGCCTGTTCAGGCTAGGTTATTTGTGTCTATTTATATCATGTTTCTTGTATGGATATGATTCCAAGGCCGAGCACTTGGTATTAGATAACCAATTAGAACTCTTCCAGGGGGAAGACTGTTCCTCCTGTTCTCGTATTCCTTAGTTGCTGTAGTTCTTGCTGAGCGCTGAGGCCCCATGAGAGTTCCCTCTTCCATATTAGCATGCCCATTGGTGTCATCCTGGCCCGGCCTTGTATAGGCAGCTGTGTTGATGAGACTTCATAGGTGTAACATCTCTGACAACGCTCTTACAACCTTCTACTACCATCCCTCAGCCTTAGGGACAGGAATTGTGCCGCAGACATATCAGTTGGAGCTGGGCACCACGTGGTCACTTATTTTATGTGTTTTGATTAGTTGTAACTTTCTGTAAAGATATCTGTCTATTGCAAGGAGATACATAAAATAATAAAATAAAATAATTATTTTTAAAACACTATTTAAAAGAGATAAAATAATAATTTAATAGAAAAAAAGGAGGAGGAAGGGAGGAGAGGGAAGAGGGTGAGGAGGAGGAGGAGGAACACATGCTGCTTTTACAGATGGCCAGAGTTTGGTCCCCAGAACCTATGTCAGGAAGCTGGCAACTGTCTGTAACTCCACCTCCAGGGATCCGATGCTCTTTTCCGTCTTCTGAAGGTACTGCATGCATGTGCGCATGCCCACACACAGACACCCACGTAAAGACAATTAGAGGTGAATCATTAAAAATTAAAAATATAACAATAGGAAATAGTAAAATCTTAAATGGGTCTTAAGAAACACAACTTTGAACTTTAGCCAATTACTGTGCTCTGTAGAGCCAGAGAAGCAGCCTGCTCACCAGTATTCCCCCATGCTGGCTGCTCAGCATCTTAACTTGGAGAGGACCAGCTGTGAAAGGCAGATCATCATCATCATCATCACCACCACCATCATCACCATCATCTTCAGCAGCAGCATTTATAGCAAGTGTCAAGGCTAGCTCCTGGCATGTCATCTCAGACTCCGCTAAAGTAAGATAAAGTCAGACCGTGTTTTTTCCTTGGCTCACTCATCGTAAAGGAGCTGATCCTTCAACCCAGTAGTCAGAGAGCTGATGGCCGTGACAGGAGTCTTGATCGTCTCCATGACAGCAGTGTCCTTTTTATCAGCCTTCCTCCTCCTCCTCCTTTTTCTCTTATTCTTCCTCTTCCCCTTCCTTCTCCTCCTCTTCTTCTCCCTCCCCCTTCTTTCCTGCCTCCTCCTCACTCCCCCTCCCCTGACAAAGAAGTATGACTTTTCAGTCCTTTCCAGCTCATGCCCCCAGGACCTCGTGGCCTCTTTTGCTGGTGGAGATTTGGGACAGCTGTTTGTAGGTGCACATCCACTCGGTGAAACTGTAGCCCACAGGTCACCCAGCTCAGGTCACGAAGCTTAGGCTCCAGGTGCAAAGCAGGGCAAAGGTCAGCTGGAGCCTCACTGAGCCCAGTCTGGGAGCTGAACATTCTCAAAAGACATTTGCTGGTGGGAAAGTTCCCCGGCCTTCATTCTTGGCTAGGAAAGGAAAACATTGTTCAAACAGGTGGGTGAGCGTTAGCTTCAGGGAACACTGAGAAAGGAAAAATAGAGACCTTACCCAAAACATTCACGGCTTGACCCTTGCAGGTGTCACTGGATCTTATATCCGGAAGTCCGGAGAACAGCCTCTCTCCCCTCACCTCAGGGCCCCTGCAAGGCCCTTTGCGAGGGTGCCTGTTGCCAGCTGCAGTTAAAGGGCAGCAACTATTAGAGACAAGGTTAACCCGGTACACGTGAGGCCCGGGCTCCTTCACGAATGCTTGTGAATGGTTGGAAGTCTCTCCTGCCAAGGGCCTGCCTGGGCCTCAGAAAGCACCTGATGGCTGAGGGCTACCCCCCTCACCAGTGAATGGAGATCTGTCCTGATGATCAGTTTGGTTTATAGATTTGTGCTTTTCAAAGAAAGCATTTAGAAGAATTTATGTATAAAACTCTTTAACAATTTACTCTGGGTAATTCATAAGGCCTAAAGTCCTATAAGACTGAGCTCAGGGACCTGGGCCTTTGCATTTCCTGCTGCCACCCCCATCCCCCACCCCTTAGTCAGTCACCCAGGCACCCTGGCAGCTATGTGCTCTGTCCTGTCTCTCTCCTCTGTCGGAGATTTCCTCTATATTCCGGAACTGGGCCCCCTATGTAACAGAGGGACACATTCCTTGGATATCAATAAGCCGACTCTATCACCACATTTGTAAGAATTCCCAGTAAAGAATGCAAAGAAACAGAAAGATCTGCTTATGTACAGTGGACCCTGAACTGGGTTTTTGAATGTTCTTTGCTGACTTGGAACAGCAGCCAGCTAGGAGTGGCTGGAAAGAGAATGGCATCTGTAGGGCTCCACATGGGGGCACAGAGCTGGGCAAGGGAGTGTTCTGCTTAGAGCCAAGGACCCTATAGGATGACAGAAGGTGACAGGGAAGGAAGAAGGGAGGAGGCTGCTTGTGCACAGCCCTCACTGCTCTCCAGCTGCGTTCTTACTCTGATTCGTTGTGATTCACACAGTTTGAGACATGCAAGGCAGATCTTCAGTCCATTTCTTAAGATACCCAGTGTGCCTAGAAATGGGATTTTACAGTATCATAAACTTAATGCCTGAAGCCCAATTTTAAACTCCAATCTGTATTTTTTCTCTATCTCACAGAACGACAAAGAAGGAAAAGCCCCGAGAGCAGGCCATGACTGCCTTCTTGGGTCCTTGTGCCTACTAGGTGCACAACAAAGACCATGATTGTCTTCTAAGGGCCTTGTACCTAGTAGGTGCACAACAGCTTTTGAATGAATACATGATGGATAACAACAAGAGATAAAAATAATAGCAAAATGCGTTGTGCCAAGAATGTTTTCAATTTCCAGGTTCTGTCATTTATCTTAGCTTTTAAAACATTCTGCATATGTGGCTTACGAGAGTCAGTGGTGCAGTTCAGAAGCCCAGAAACTGCGTGACCCAGCCATGCTTTGCCGAAGGCAAAATGCAGAGTAGGTAGGTTGATACTGTGGCAGGAAACCAGTCCTGTAACCCGACCCAGAGAGCTGTTTATGCTCTGACTCTTGAGCAATATGGCTCAGAGATTCAGAGAAATGTTGTGTCCTGAGCATTTTAGGAGGCAGTGAGGGTAGCTCTCACTCCTTCTCACTGAACGGCCAAGCCTCAATATCCAGGGCCTCTCCAAACGCTGTCCAAGCCTACGACTACCCCTCTCCTCCTGCTCTAAATGAGCCTTAATCATACATGCACTTGTGCTAGCTTACACACGCACACACGCACACGCACACGCACATACACTTCCACACTCACTTGCACTGGTGCACACATGTACGCACAGTCTGCTCTCTTTGCAACAGGCTCAGGACACCACAGTCAGCAGATCTGCCTAGGTGATCGCCTGCACCAGTACCAAGAACGGAGTGTCTCAAATCCAGGTCAGAATCGGAATCACCTGGCAGACTTGTGAGACCAACTCCATTGGTTCGAATTCAAGAGGTCCAGATGGAGGCTAAGCAGCTGTGTGTACTACTGATGCTGCTCGGAGATGTAAGACAAGAACAGCATCAGGCGGGCGCTGACACGCTTTTATAGTCAGATTTCATCCAGCCCATGTCCTTTATGCTTACCCAGCAGTCAGGGATCATGTGTGTGTTCCCAACTGCACATATCCAGTGTGTGCCTTGAAATGACTTTGGTGCAGGAGTATGAGGATGGGGTGTGAAATCTCCAGAGGAGACCGTCAGGTGGAGGCAGGAGAGATTTTTCGGGTACCACTGAAAGCTGCAGCCCTCATTAAGCCCTACTCTAAGTGTTTTTGCTGCTTTCTGTCTGGTTTTTCTCTTTTGTCTTCCCTAGAAATAAAGTCCTCTGTGGCCCTTTTTTTTCATTAATTAACTTATTTCTTCACTTTACATCCCAATCTAGGCCCTCCTCCCTCTTCTCCTCCCAGTTCTACTCTCCTATCCCCTTCCCCCATTCCTCCCTCCCCTTCTCAGAGATGGGGACTCCCCCAAGGTACCAATCCCTGCTTGGTTATCAAGTCACATCAGGACTAAGCAAATCCTCTCTCACTGAGGCCAGACAAGGCAGCCCAGCTAAAGAAAAGAGATCTTAAGGCAGGCAACAGAGTCTTAGTAGAGACAGCCCCTCTCCAGTTGTTGGGGACCCACATGAATACCAAGTTGCACATCTGATATAGTTCAGAAGGGGAAATAGGTATTAGAAATGGATGGAGAGAGGAAATTGCGTGGAAGAGGGGATGGGGAGAGGAATCGAGGTGGGGAATCAGGTGTGTGTGGAGGGGTGAGATGGTCTAGTCTATGAATGCTCTTTGGTTGGTAGTTCAGACTCTGTGAGCCCCCGTGGGCCCAGTTTAGTTGGTTCTGTGCATCTTTTTGTGGTGCTCTTAACCCCTCAGGCTTCCTCAATCCTTCCCCGAACTCTTCCACAAGACTCCTTGAACTCTGCCTAATGTTTGACTGTGGGACTCTACATCTGTTTCCATCAACTCTGGATGAAGCCTCTCAGAAGACAGTTATGCTAGGATCCTGTCTGCAAGCATAGCAGAGTATCAGTAGTGTCAGGGGTTTGGTGGGTCTCAAATTGGGCCAGTCATTGCTTGGCCATTCCCTCAATCTCTGTTCCATCCTATAGGCAGGGAAAATTTGGGGTTAAAGGTTTTGTGGATGGGTTTGGTGTCCCCCTCCCACTACTGGAAGTCCTGCCTGGCTACAGGAGGTGGCCACTTCAGGCTCTATATCCCCTGCTGCTAGGAATCTCAGCTAGGGTCACCCCCATAGCCTTCCAGGACTCTCCCCAGTCCCAGGTCTTTGGTTTGTACAGAGATGTCCCCTTACCAATTTTTCCTCTCTTTCCCAGCCCTCTCACCCCTACAAATACACACACACACACACACACACACACACACACACACACCTGATCCCCACACCGACTCCCCTCCCCACTCCCTCTCCCAACCAGTTCCCTCTTCCCATACACTTCTAATGTCTATTTTATTCCCCGTTCTGAGTAAGATTTAAGCACCCTCCCTTGGGCCCTTCTTGTTACTTAGCTTCTTTGATCAGTTTCCTTCATTTCTCATGTCTCTCTGTTCTGAGCAATCTCTGTCCACAGGACACATTAGCTCAAGCTTACAAAGAAACCTGCAGGACTTCTTTTGTGATAGATAATTCAGCTTAGGATACACTGATACTAAATCTGATAGGTGACTAATATCCAATATATACAAAGAACTCAAGAAGCTGGACTCCAGAAAATCAAATAACCCCACTAAAAATGGGGTACAGAACTAAACAAAGAATTCTCAACTGAGTAATACTGAATGGCTGAGAAGCACCTGAAAAAAATGTTCAACATCCTTAATCATCAGGAAAATACAAATCAAAACAAACCTGAGGTTCCACCTCATACCAGTCAGAATGGCTAAGATCAACAATTTAGGTGACAGCAGATGCTGGCGAGGATTTGGTGAAAGAGGAACACTCCTCCATTGCTGGTGGGATTGCAAGCTGGTATAACTACTCTGGAAATTAGTCTGGTGGTTCCTCAGAAAATTAGACATAGTACTACCAGCGATACCATTCCTGGGCATTTATCCAGAAGATGCTCCAATATGTAATAAAGACACATGTTCCACTATGTTCATAGCAGCCTTATTTATAATAGCCAGAAGCTGGAAAGAACCCAGATGTCCCTCAACAGAGGAATGGATACAGAAAAGGTGGTACATTTACACAATGGAGTACTACAATGAATTTATGAAATTCTTAGGCAAATGGATGTATCTGGAGGATATCATCCTGAGTGAGGTAACCCAATCCCAAAAGAACACACATGATATGTACTCACTGATAAGTGGATATTAGCCCAGAAACTTAGAATACCCGAGATACAATTTGCAAAACACATGAAAACCAAGAAGAAAGAAGACCAAAGTGTGGATCCTTCATTCCTCCTTAGAACGGGGAACAAAATACCCATGGAGGGAGTTACAGAGACAAAGTTTGGAGCTGAGATGGAAGGAAGGACCATCCAGAGACAGCCCCACCTGGGGATCCATCCCGTAAACAGCCATCAAACCCAGACACTATTGCATATGCCAGCAAGATTTTGCAGACAGGACCCCGATATAGCTATCTTTTGTAAGGCTATGCCAGTGCCTGGCAAATACCGAAGTGGATGCTCACAGTCATCTATAGGATGGAACACAGGGCCCCCAATGGAGGAGCTAGAGAAAGTACCACAGGAGCTGAAGGGGTCTGCAACCCTATAGGAGGAACAACAATATGAACTAAGCAGTACTCCCAGAGCTTGTGTCTCTAGCTGCATATATAGCAGAAGATGGCCTAGTCGGCCATCATTGGGAAGAGAGACCCTTGAATCTTGTGAAGATTATATGCCCCAGTACAGGGGAATGCCAGGGCTAGGAAGTGGGAGTAGGTGGGTTGGGGAGCAGGGCAGGGAGGGGTATAGGGAACTTTTGTAGAGGAAACTAGAAAAGGGGATAGCATTTGAAATGCAAATGAGGAAAATATCTAATAAAAAAAGGATACACTGATACATTTTTTTAAGAGAAAAATTAAAAGATGTTGTAATTACCGAAGTTCCTACTTCTTTCCTTCTTCACAGACTCCCATGAGTTTGACTATGGGGCACTGTGTTGAACTTAGTGTCTCACATGTGCCAAACTCTGGTTCTGCCACCCAGCAACACCTCCAGCTCTCTCTTAGGAATTCTGTGGATTAGCTTTGAACTGGCCTGGAGTCTCTTGCCATGACAGGCACTGGGAACACATGTGAGTGATGAGGTTGCATCGGATGGAGATGCATTTCTGGAAGGAGGAAAGAGAAGCAGGCTGATTGTCTTCCAGTCTGCACTGCCCAGTCTGACATGGGAGCCAGGACCACTCCCGTTGAAAGGGAGACAGGCTTGGGAAAACTGGTTCTTTACATCCTGACTTCAGGGGATTCTAATTCCATCCATGCTGTCATGAGCGAGCTATGTCAGAAACAGATGGGCCTGTTTGTAGTTCACTACACGGTCAGCATTTGATTAACATTTCACTACTGCCTGCATTATTTCACTGGGTGCTCAAGGCCACTCACACACAAGTGTCCTTTTATTCCAGCCTTAATTAGTATTAACTCTCAGGCCACATTTTTATAATTCACAGTTTTGCGCTCTCTCTCGCGCGCACACATATGCACACACACAGGGTAAGGAAGGGTTAAGGGAGTTGCAGAGTTCTGAGAGGCACTAAGTTGGTAAGGGCCAAGGGAAGTCTCTATCAGGTCCCAGATAAGAAACCTCATAAACCTGTAGGCACAGGGCAGCTCGTGGCACAGACAGATGCAGGTCCCCATGGCCGGCTGTTTTAAAGTGTCAGTTTCAAGTGGGCTGTGTGTCACAGGCAGGAGAGGTCCAGAGCAGACAGTTAGCTGCTTTCACGTTGGTAATTTTCCTCTTTGAGGCTTGTGACCAGTGACAGAGTGACAGGTCAGCAGACTCGTCACGTCTCAGTCTGGTGCTCTTTCTCATATGGTCCCTGGTGGGGGTGCTACCATCTGATAGACTAGTGTGTAACTGGTAGACTAGTGTTTAATGATAGACTAGTGTATGTAACTGATAGACTAGTGTGTTTGGTGTTTCTAAGATCGCTTGATACATTCACAGATGTGCTCATTTATTAGCACAGACGTATTATTGACTTATTTGTGTCTTCTAAAATGGCACTCTAAAAAATGTTAGTGCTTGCTTATATAAACAAGCTTTACAGACATTCCATTGACCAAGCCTGCTCAGTCAGTCAACAGGTTCTCCATCGAGGGAGTGAGGATTAAAAAGAAAAAAAGACAGTTAGTTAAACAACATTGTAGCATGACCCTAGTCAATTCTGAGACTGAAGCCAAATTTAATCTTCCCTATTTGCTTTTTATACCATTTTAATTACATGCAAGTAATAAGGGCGGGCAGTACAATAAGGAACTAGCAAGGCAGTAAGCAAAGTCCTGTGATTATGCCTGTCTGTGAAAGTTGTTCTCAAAGGCTTATCATATGGACCAAAATACCTGAGCCCAATATCTTGCCTGAAGTCTACTTTTTTCCATCCTAAGATTAAAATTTCTGCCTTACCCTACTTCCCTATTATAGCCCAAAGTTAGATTCTTGCCGAAACTTACTTCCATCATGAGGGGACTCAGGTGGGAATATCACAGGAACAGGCAGGGGTCACGGGAGTGAAGTGTCCACCTTCTCTCAGCTGGGCACTGCTGGGGTATGCCTTCCCAGGAGGATTGGCCAGAAGAGGAGAGCCGAGAGCTGGGCACACAGTAGGGCAAACTATTTTTTTTTTTCAAATGGAGCTTTCAAGCATCACATGACCCTAAGCCTGGACAAGGGACGCAATATGAAATGTCGCGAAATGGCCTTTCTTGTAGGAAACAGCAAGTATAAGCATGAGACAAAGCCAGAGAAGGCCAGCTTTGGGCTAAGAGCCCACCAGGAAGAAGACTGGGACAGATCCACCAGTGTCAGAATGTCCAAGGAAAGGGCCTCACATGAGGACGCACTAGGCTTTGGGGAACAGCTACAAATGCTTGAATGATCTGGGAGCCTGTCTTCAACTACTTTATCATGTGGTCATTCAAGCTGTGGCAAAGAGAGACAGAGGAGAACACAAGGCAAGTGCCTGTTGAGCTCACAGGTTCTAGAAACAGGCGATGTGAGCACACTGCCCAGGGCCACATGCGAGTCAGAAGCCAGGGTGGTAATAGCCACAGACTTTGGGGCAGTTTCTGGGGCAGAAGCAAGACAGGGTTGCATGAGCTGCTGGAATGATGTGTGGGCTTTGGGCCAGGGTAAGTCTCTGGTTGCCTGGTTACCTCTAAGATTTTGCTGTCTTAGCCCATTCGGAAAACAAAACAAAATACCACAAACTGGGTGGCTTCTAAAGTGAAACTTTATTCCTCTAGAGTCTGGAAAGCCCAGAGTCAAGGAAGCTGGCTTGGTGGTGGTGCCTTCTCCATCTCTTCACATTGGTGTGGATCTCTGTCGTGAGGACGCTGACCCCATGATGTGGCTTTTGCCTCCGAGATTAATTATTTCCCAAGTACCTTCATTCACCCAATACTGTCCACTTGGGAATGGGAATATTAGAAATAAATTTGGTTGAAGACAAAGGTTAGAACAAATAAAACCAACCCTTGAATAGTTAAATTGGCCAAGTATTGCTTCTTGTGGTGGGGTAGACAGAGAAAGGAGAGGGGTTCTGTGTGAGTCAGCATTCTGTTACCACAATGAGTTAATCAGCTTTCTCTCAAATAAGGACGTATTTTGGAGCCTGTCATTAAAGATTTTAGTGCATGAGTGTGCAGCGTTGTCTTGCAGCTGCAGTGCATAGGCCCACATGGGCAGGGGATCTCAGGGATGCTAACATAACCACTGGCCTCATGGCCAGGGAGCAGAAATCATTGAGGAAGGGGTCAAAATCCTAAATCTTATTCAAGGGCATTCCCCCATGACTGAAAGACCTAACAGCCTAGAACACCCGGCATGTTTCATAATCATCATGGCACCGCGGTGGGACTCAATGTGTACTAGGAGACCCTCGGAAGAGAATCTAGATGCAAACTATTGCAGCTCTGACTGATTCGCTTGCAGGTCAAACATGCTCCTGGCCCATCCAAAAGAATTTTCTAGCTCCAGGAGGGACAGGGACTCTCTTGCCAAAGAGGTCTTTTTTTTTTTTTTCAAGATATAAAACTAATATAAGATAGTCACGCATTGAGCGGCGCAGCCTCGGAGGCAATGAGGGAACCCTGCCTGCTGTTCGGCCTAGGAGCTCCACTTTCTCGTCAGTACTTTGGGGGTGGTGATAGACCCTGCCACCATGCTATTGAAGACCACGTGCTCTGATGGACTCAAGAGCTTCAGCGCAGAGCCCAGGACACAGTTGGCACATTCACTCATTTCCTTGTCAAATAAGAACACACTTGGCAGGAGGTGATTAGCTAGCAAAGGTGGATTGCAGGAGCAGGTTGAAGGGGAGACACCGGGGTGTCAAGATGTAGGCGCTCCCTGGTTTATCAAGGGCTGTTTCCCAATTAATGCGTTCATTTTCCCCAAACTCCCACACATGCTCATGTAGTCCTCTGTGCCTGGGTTGTTCCCCTGGTGGCCCAGAAGGAAGTGTACTGACTTCCCAACCAAGCAGGGAAGACATGCCACAAGAGAGTGGCATACCACAGAGCATAAGCCTAGAAAAATTCAAATTCTGGACGCTTCTACTCCGGCTTACTGCTTTTGCATTTTCACAAAAACCCAAAAGGAGCAACTGGTCATGGACTATCCGCACTGTCACACGACGCAGCTTGAAGATGGCGGGGATCTGAGTTAGGACACTGTGGAAAGAGAAGGAGGGAGACTGGGAGAGATCCGCTGATTTTCATACTGAGTGATTCTGGGAAAGTGAGAAGACTTTCCACTAACACATGTGCAGTGAGCTGTTACTGAGAACCTTCTGCATACCGAGCAGCCTGACCTAGGGAGAGATGGGACATACTGAAAACTAAAAAAATTACTTCTTCAAAGCATTTTTCCCATTTCTTTCTTTTTTTTTCCCGCCTTCTCTAGTCTTCCACACCACTATCTTCGAGTCAGATTTTGCTGTGTGCAGTCTATGGGTTATCAGACGGATGGTAGCCATGTGAATTGGGACCCTGAGTTTGGAAGTAGATATAGGGACAAGGTAGGGGTTTTAAGGGCAGCCATGTTACACTTGCAGTGAATCAGCACTGTGCAAGAGTAGGGGTGTGGAGAAGAGGGAAAGAGGCCAGGGGACCTGGGAGTGTGAAGCTAAACTTTTCGTTATGCTCCCTGGCTAGATGAGAAGGCCTTGGAGGGTCAGTATGTCATCTGCCCAGGGGACATAAATGACCAATTGACAAGAGTTAAAGCAACAGTCTCAAGGGACTTATGTCACCTCTCCCACCATACGTTTCTTGCCTGTTCACTAGCTACTGATATTCTCATTTTTCTTCAAGCTAAACACAGCTTTATGCTTAAGTGGATGTGACCTCGGCTCTTGTCACCTGCTGATTTTGAATCTGCTGTTCATCAGCCAGAGTTGGTATCAGTCGGAGTCCAGATACCAAACAGCACTGATGTCTTCCATGCCCATCATGTCTTCCAGCACTTTCCAGTGAGGCAGCAAACACTCCTAGAGGGACCAGTGGATTTCCGGATGGGAAGAACATCCGTGAAGGAGACTCAGAGCCAGGGTGTCAGCAGCTGGACAGCCAGGTTGCTGAGGAATCAGAAGTTCAGCCTACTTTCCTGGCCACCATCTCCAGAAGATCACGGAAGCTTTCCATCCTGCCTCCCTGCACTCAAAGGTCACGTCTGCTTACAGTATGGTACTTAACCCAGCTTGAAAGACAGAGGCTCTGGAAGTGTATCAGGAGAGTCACTGTGCCATTGTGTGTATGTGTATGCATGTGTGTGTGTATGCATGTGTGTGTGTGTGTGTGTGTGTGTGTGTGTGTGTGTGTGTGTGTGTAGCCAGAAAGCCTTTGGGAGGATTTCCAGGATCGAGTGTGGGGCTCACACCCTGAAGCCTGTCTCAGCAGCGTGTGAGTCCAGCCAGCATCCACACCCACTTCCTGCCATTTTTATGCCCCTCTAACCTCTGTTTCTGTTCCTCCTGTGCGTAAAGCAAAGCCTTCATTCTGTTCAGGCAACCACAGAGTGTGAGTGCTGCCAAGAAGATTCAGGGACTTTGGCAGGGAGGAAATCCAGGACTGATGGGGGACCCAAGGACCCGTCCTTGGGAGGGTGCAAGAGAGAAAACTGTCAACAGAGGACCCACTGGAGTACAGAGACACTGTCTTTCCAGAGCCAACATGTTCTCAGAAGACATTAGCTCTGGGACCTTTCCATTGTACAACCACTGCAGTCTGCTGCACTCACAGGTTTGGAGAGGCACAGGGAGTTAGCTGAGTTTATTCTCTGGTGTCTTCAGGGCAGGTGATCCAGGCTTTATTGCTAGAGTGAGCGCTTACCATGTACCCCACATCCAGCACACCGTGGACCACCGCATCCTTCCCTGTGCTGGCTCTACCTTTGTCAGTAGTGCATTAACTAGCTGTTCTGAGCTGACCTTGCCCAGCTTGCCCTCTTTTTTCTGTAGGGGCCCAGAGAGAAACATTGGGTGGTCTCACGTTCAGCTCTTGTTTTTCTACAATGTCAGCATTTCAAGTCACACTTCTGTGATGCTTTGATTGTCGGGGTAAATAGTGGAAAAGTCAACGAGGAAAGACAGCATTCACCACTCTGCAAGGGGAACTGCCCAAGCTCAGCTCACTTGGGGCTCAGGGTCCAACCTCTGGTTTCTTTCAGACCTTTTTCTGTCTGTCCTTGCCTGAAGGGCCCTAGGTCCCAGTTGGCTCCCAACTGGGTGGCAAAGAGCTTTCATCCTCTTTACAAGTGTCATCCTTCCATCTGCCACCATTCAGAACAGACTGTGTGTGTTTTGCCTCTAAAGAAGAGTGATGACTCTGATAAGATCCCCAGAATGCTGCCTGCCAGCCCAAGTGATTAGGTGGGGGGAACATCTTATGGCAGGTCATTGGGTGCATCACGACTAACTCACCTTAATAAGGGACTGTTGCTCAGGCCAAGTATTGTCATGAATGAAAGTCAAACTGAGTCACCCCGATGGCCGACAAAGACACAAGGACAGCTCCCCTATGTTGGTGCCCAGTCCTTGCTCTCCATCTTATTTCACACAATCACTCTATACCCAGACACTGAGAGATCCACTCTCTGTGGGTCCGTGGAGCATGTCTGATGCCAGCAATAACAGACTCACGAGATCTGAAGTTAAAGAGGCAAACTGAGACACACATACCTCCAGGCAGAAAGGCAGAAGCCACTTTCTTGTCCATCCCACCCAGTGTCTCATAGACTAATGCTGGAGACCAGCCATCTAGCTAGACTCAGTTCTGCAGGGTCCCTGTTTGGGCACCAGTGGCTGGGAGCCAGATCCAGCAGTCAGACAGGACCCAGCAGAGGAGATGAAGAACAGGGAGAGGGGAGCAATGGATGAATGAGTCAGAGAATGTGGCTGGTGAATCTTGCATCTCTGGCTGACTAGCAACCAGGATGCTTCTTTATACATACAGATTTCACAAAAGAGGCAAACTTATGATTTCAAAAAACCATAGATCATATCATTTTTGTCCCTGGGCAAGTGTTACAAGTACAGAGAGAATAGTTATTATCGATCTCAAATCATTTTAGATAGTTATTATCAATCTCAAATCATTTTATGAGTATTTACGACATATGACATTCTATTCTTCAGCAAAATGAAACATTAAACAGATAGAAGACATTTTGAGGCAGTCTCGGTGAGTCCCCAACCATACAGTGGTTGAAGTCCAACGTGTGAGTGAATCTAACATACAGTCTGAAGCTCTCCCAGCTGCAGGCTGATTTGTTTTCTCTTTGTTTTTTAGATGAAAGACCTCACAGTAACTTAAGGTGAACTCCTCCCCCTTGTGATTGGCAAATTCTTATACTTTTATATTAGTTTTACATCACCTATATGTATTATCAAAGGTTATTTTAGGCAAGCTAACTTATTAAATGTTTCTTTTCTGGGGGCAATGTCCAGTGGACACCGCACTGGAGAAAGCCTGTCGTCTGACCTGCTGCAGAATCTCTCGTTTTCCGAGTTTACTTATGGGCAGATGTGCCAAAAGAGCTCTGGGCCGTCCCACTCTTTTGTGTTTTCCACAAACTCCACGGCAAGGAAGACACTCAAGTAAGACCAGATAAGGTTACTTTCTTAATAAAAATCATTTTCTGGGGGGAAAGACATAATGAATGATGATGTAAGAAGTCCCCCGACAGTGCACCACACAGAGATCAAAAGAAACCCGAAGTGGATGACTACACAATAGCAAACCTCAGTCGGCTCAGTTGCTGGACCATGCCAAACGGCTGTTCCTCTTTCATGGCTCTTGCCATTCTCACGGCGATGCCAGACTGCCACATTCCCTTTCTGCTCATAGATGGCCCTGCTGCTGAGAAGAGCAAGGATCTCCCTCATATGTGTGACAACCCAGACATCTTGGGACACAATCCATGTTCATCACTAAATTACAGTCCGTCTACATGTTGTATATCATATAACTGGGTCTTTTATGGTATCAGACCCTTACTAGGTTGCCAAAAGCTTCTGCCAGCCAATTTGATTACTGAACATTAATTTAGTCTTTCTCTTCTTGACAAGAAGAATAAAATAAAAGTTCCCTTCAGGAGCCCTCAGATCTAGTAATCCTTGCCTCTCATGATTTTCCACAGCACAGAGGTCCCCTAACACCTGTCTCTTCAAGAGACCCCTACACGTCCTGTGCAGATTATGTCTGGCTTTCAGCCCTGCCCTGCCCCTTCCTACTTGCCCCAAACCACAGACTATTATGTCCTAGCTTCTAGTCAGTTTGTATTCTCACTCACTATCCCCAGTAGCCTGGGAACATCATAAGGGTATATATAAAAAGTCAAAGGTCTTTGGCTTTCCAGACTGTATCATCAGGACCCTGGAGAAGTATGGAGAACCTGAGAAGGATGAATACATTTGCAGGGCCTAAGGGCCTAAGTAGGTGCTGTCACAGATTAGATACAAGAGGTTCTGTCTCTGAGAGGATCGCAGTCAGCCACTCGACTCTGCTGACCAGCAGGGGAAATGCCATGCTCCAATAATAAGAACATGGAGGCCTAGAACCTCCTGACAGAGAATCATGGGAAATCAGTATGCAGAGAAGAGAGGCATTGGCCCTGGGATTCCAGAGAGCTGAAGGTAAGAGATGGGGTCTCCGTGTAAGTTCTGAAGCCCGGCGGCTTGCCCAAGCCACAGCTGGCCAGTTTCAGCTGAGCCTCTGGGGAAGAGAAGGGCTGTCTAAACAGGAAGTTCACCACCCAAAGGCTGATGTGTCTTTGATAAGTGCTAAGCCCTTCTGGGCCTCTTTCCCCCAAACATTCCACCACAGCTCTGGGGTATGAAAATGAGTTCTGCAGCTTCTCTACCCAATCACCATGCGCCAGAGGAAAAGACAGGGAGAGGCAAGGAACAAAAGATAGAAACATCAGGAAGAAAAGTGAACTCGAGAGAGAAGCGGGAAGGCAGGGTGCACTACAGAGACAAGGCAAAGAGGAGCTGGGATGGGTGTGTAGTTTCTCCAGTGTGAGCTATACACACACAGAACTACACACACACACACACACACACACACACACAAAACCTAGCGGCGCCTTGGAGGGACAACCTGAGTACCTCAGGCCTCCCCTTCTGTCAGCTCCCTACCTACAAAGAATCCAGTCAGAAGGCCATCCTTGTAGAAGTCTATGGTAAGGGACCCCTCACTGTGGGGAGCCACTGCCTCACCTCTTAGGAGGCAGCCAGTGCTTTTTGCATTCACAGCAGTGTCCCTACTGCTCTGTTCCTGGAGACTCTTGAAAACACAGAGAACCAGCTAGAATTTCTGTCACACAGAAGTGGCTGCACATGATAACACTTGAGGTGAGCCAGGTGACATTGAGAGAGTCTTTCTCTGCCCTAAACCTTAGCTTCTTCATCCCTCAGACAGGGAGAATGAGGAGAGTAGCTCAAGAAGGTTCACAACTGCCTGCGTTCCAGATTCAGGGGATCTAACACTCCTCTGGCCTCAGCTGACACCTTCATGCACACAGACACAGACACAGACACAGACACAGACACAGAAAGACAGAGACAAACACACACACGGAGACATACACGCAGAGACAGGCTCATACACATACACGTGCACACACACACAAAGACAGACACCTGAGAGAGAGAGAGAGAGAGAGAGAGAGAGAGAGAGAGAGAGAGAGAGAGAGAGAGAGAGAGAGAGAGAACACAAGGTATCTGTCAAGGGAATAGTGCAGACCAAAGAAACTGTCTGAAGGTACCTCTTCCATCTTGTGTAATACTCCCTCAGAGCAGGTGAGCAAGTCAAAGGACCAGAGGACCCAAGACAAAACGCACAGAAGAAAGGCCTGGCTAACTATTCACCGTCTCAGGAGGCCAGCCAGTAGGTTTCCTGGCTGAGCGCGTGGAAGGGAAGAAAGTCACGTGATCCCCTCTGAGGATGGGACTATGAAGAGATAGAGACAGAGGCTACGGCTGTGTACAGCCGAGCCCAAAGCTGACTGATTCTGGGATCTTGTCACTCCTGGGCCAGAGGACAAGTTATCAATGTTTTTCCACACTCTGGACAAAGAGAGTCATCTCAGATACTGACGCTTGCTTCTCTCTGAACAGTGCAGAGAGAGTTGCCAAGGCCGCTTGAACACGAAATCTGAAAATTCCCCAGTGGATGACTGGTGACTAAGGTAGCTATTAAGTGATTACTGGACAAAGGCTACCTCATAGCCTGCATGGGATGGAGCAGAGACAAGAGCTTTCAAGCTCCTCAGATTGGTACTCAGTGTGAACTTATGAATTATTTCTAGAAGTTTCCATTTAATATCTGAAAGCTTGATTGAAGGTCTGAAATAACATAGAAAACAAAACCCCAAACCAGAGGGCTTACTCTTCTGAAGGCGCAGCCAAGATCCACATCAATACCCCAGATGTTGAACGTCCCTTCCGATCTCAGTCTCTCTCTCTTTGCCTCTTGACCTCAGGACCACCACCAGCACAAAGCCCTACACCTTTCAACGAGATCAAATGTCCAGGTTGTGAGCCCTTAAAGTTCTACGATTTAACACTGTCTCCTGGAACCCATTAGGAATGTAGTGTTGCTGAGGTCCCACCCTCACCTGCTGAATCAGAAACTTTGAGATGCGAATAAATCACATGTTAAGAGGCCATTGGAGACATTCTGATTCTCCCTCCATCCGGGTGCTATTGCCCTACAGCAATGATTTACAGATAAGCTGAGCACAGAGGTTCCCCAAGGAGCTTTAGAAGTACCATACTCAACCCCCCTTTGTGAGGCTGATTTCTATAGTCACATTGTATTTCACATTGCCCTGTGATTTCTACTGTCACATTGTACTTCATGTTGTCCTGAGGTGGACCTCAGATATCCATATGCTAAAGGCTTGATACCCACCCACAGAGGTACTTTTGGAAGGTGGAAACTTTGGGAGGTAGAACCTAATGGGAGAGCCTCAGATCCTTAGAGTGCTCTTGAAGTAGACTTTGGCCCCTAGGCTGGAACCTCAAAAACTGCATATTAAGGACTGAAGAAATGTCTCGGTTGGTCATAAAGAAGACTTACTGAACTTCCAGAGAACCCAGGTTCGATTCCCAGCAACCACGCCGCAGCTCACAACTGTCTGTAACTCAGTTCTAGGGGATTCCATAGGCACTCATGCAGATAAAACACCAGTGCACATAAAATAAAAATAAATCATTAAAATTTTTAAATGGAAAAAAGTGAATTAAAATAAATCTTTCTTCTCACATGCCTTCAAATATTGTGTTGTAGGATAGAAATCTGACGCCATACAGGCCTGCATTCACTATCCCGGTAGGACACACCAGTGGGGCGTGCTGGTCTAACTGTCTTGGGAGAGAGCTGATATCCACGAGGACCGTTTCCATCTCAGTTTGATTTACTCCCCTTTGTAAGGTTTTCCCTCTTTCCTTCATATACACGTGGCGCAGAGCTAAAGGACTACCCTCTTCTCCATGTGTTTCTTCGTAAGTACCAAACAAGACTCATAAACAAAGCCTCTGACCAGACGTTTCTATATAGGCCTTGTTAGAATGGTATATTCCATTTTTTAAAGATTTAATTTTTATGTATGTGAGTACTCTGTTTGCAGGTACACCTGCATGCCAGAAGAGGACATCAGATCACATTATAGATAGTTGTGAGCCACAGTGTAGCTGCTGGGAATTGAACTCAGGACCTCTAGAAGAGCAGCCAGTGCCCTTAACTGCTGAGCCATCTCTCCAGCCCCAATATATTCCATTTTATTCAGGGCTATCGTGTGTTATTTGGGAGGTTATGGTATATTATATTAAATGGTTTAAATGTATTACTTATATTAAATGCTGTGGATGTTATGGTTTGTGTCAATATATTTTCCTTGCAAATATATCTATATGAAAGGCTTCCGAGAAATATTAGCTTGCCACATTATTTACATGATTATAATTTGACCACTGGGGGAATCCCCAGGCTTATGGGCAACCTCAAAGTAAGGCCCCGTTCTGTAAATACCTAACATGCAAGGGAGGCCTTGAGTATCTTCCTCTTTTGAACAGTAAGCCAGTTTTTGACCAATGAGAAAGAAGTTGCACTTGGATGCAATTGAGAGGTGGAGGAAGACTTGGAGTAACAAGCCCATAGAAGAGTTAGGTCTCCTCAGATGGCAGCCCCACATGAAGAGCTACAGGTGTGGGACAGAGGACAAAGTCCTGCTGGCAGAGCTCTTATCCGTCAGACCACAGACACCTATCAACTAGAGATGAGACACGGGGCTAGGGATGTGAGGGAAGTCGGGTAGAGCAGAACTGGCGATCATCCCAGGTTGATTCTCTTCATCAAGGAAGATCAGCAGAGAATGGCCTGTTCTTGGCCACTGGCCTAGGGAGAATCTTGGGCAAAGAATGATTTGTTTGAGAACAGCAGAGGAGAGGGAAGCAAGAAGGTGTGGCTGAGGATGGAGTGGGACAAGAGCTAGAGAGGGATGCTGTGAGAATATTTGAGAGGGTTCCAGATACAGGACTGGCAAATTCTGGTACTCTACAGCTCTGTAAGGTAAAGAGAGTTAACGACAACACAGCTAGTTAGAAGATTCTAAATGAGTGCATCCTAATGAAACCATGGATGTTTGCACTAGGCTGAATCGGCCATTATCCATTTACCCAGAAGTAAAAATATCACAGTACACGTCATAAGTATGAACAAATCTCGTCTGTCTATCAAAGACAAAAATCGAATGTATTAGCTCATAATTCATGTACAATGTCTTTATTCAGTGTTTACTGTGCGTGTACCCAGAGGGGAACCTCAGATTAGACACAGCAGGTCTTTCTGCTTCGGAAGCTGACAGGCTGCCATGTTCACTGGAAGGGCAGACATTGTTCAAATCCGAAATTCCAAGTGTTTAGGGTGGTTCTCCAGGCCCTCCTAACATTCTTTAAAAACAAATGTTTAACATTATTTTACAAATTATATTTTCCACCCATTTCAACTTTCAGTGGTTTGGATTTATTCTTTCAGACTCTGCCTGGCCTTAGCTGGTATGTTGCATAGCCTCCAGGCTTCTGGTTCTGCTTCCTGCAAAATACAAAAGTCCTTGAACCTGTTTTCCTTACACTGAACATCGACGATGGTCTTCAAAGGTCATCATTCAAGACCCTAATGCTGGCAGTGTGCTCTGACTCTCCTCACGACAGAGCCTACCAGAAGGCGTTCCTCAACACTTCAGGATCTATTTCCTCTCTGACCTACCAAATACACTATTTGTTTGTGTGTTTGTTTATGGTTTTGGTTGTTGTTATTTTGTTTTATTAGTTTTGTTGTTGTTGTTGTTTCTTTTCTTTCTGATGCCATCATTTGAGTTTTGCCTATCCTCTCCAAATGCCATACTGACAGTTGATTGCCACGTGGCAGAGCTCAGGGGTAAAGCCAAAAGATAAGTCAATCACCCACTGTCCCTAAGAGAGACCTTAGTGTCTTATCACTTAGTGACCTTATCACTAAGAAAGATAGGAACTTCCTTTCAGGACATCAACCCAGAACCTTGTCTCTCTTCCTCAAGTGCCTGCTTGCCCTTGCCCTTTCCACAGCGCTGTGGGCAAGCCCAAGGTCATCCACCAGATGCAGCCACTGACCCTAGCCTCGAAGCCTCCACATCTGTGAGCTAAGTACCCATCTTTCCTCTGTGAATTAACCAGGCTCTGGCTATGCTCAACAACAGAAAGCACGTGAAGACATCTATCTTAGTTTGCTTCACTTTGATGCTGAAAATGGTGTGAAAATGTGAACAGAACCGATGGGGAAGGAACATTCCAACGCTGGGACCTGCTAAAAGGTGTCTTGCTTTGATCTGCATCCTGTTTAGCAGCTCAAGCTTTGGGCAGTTGCCAGCCTTTCTGGAGCATTCCCACCGATCACTAGGCAAGCTGAGTAACGTCCAGGTTGAGAGATGTAGAGAGGGACCTTGGAGGAAGGCACTGTGTTCTTTTTACTTTGAAGTATCTTATTATTCTATTTTCTCCCTCTATTCTTTCTATCTGGTTATGCTAAGGCTCCACTTCTCCCTGTGACACCTGCGTGGGTGGTGCTGGAGCCACTGGGAGCCAAGCTCGAACGGTACGAATTTGCTGAGGCTAGAGCAACTGAGAATAAAGGATGGAATTTGGGAATCTGAAGTCCCAGGAACACATGCATTCAAAGCCATGGAGATCTGTGCGCTGTGAAGTGTCAGCAGAATTAAGAGATGCTAAAATGCAGAGGCAAGGCTTTTTGTTCACAGGTGAAGGAGCAAAGGTGGTTTCCAGCCCCCATCAGCCTGCAGACACGCAATTAGACATGCCTTGCCCTCCAGAATGGTGCAGGTTCAGTGCTCTAAGGAGCCCTAGGGTTTATGTCCGGAAATGTGGCTATCCCCAACCCCTCGGAAGCTATAGGTCAGAGAGTTGCAGTGGGTGGCAGTTTACATAACCTCTGGCTGTTTGTTTAAAAATTCTGTTCAATGCACAATTGAAATGTCTTGCAATGAGTCTGCCATACTTTAGGTTTGACCTCAGGAGCTGGAAATTTCCATGAAACTCTGTAGAGCTGGTAACTCTTACCAGTGACTCTGGGGCCAAGGAGACAAGTATTCAAAGCCCAGATCCAGTTAGAGAATCTCACAGAAGACCAAACTAGAGGGCCTATGGTCCCCAGTGGACACTAGGAACAAGGGCAAACCCCCTAAACACAGGTCTTTGGCATAATTCTGGAAACCTGATTTTTTTTTTTTTTTACCATATCCTGTCCTTGGTTACTACCAAGCTCTCAGGCCATCTTACCAAGAGCACAAGGAGAGAATCTTCTAGAAAAAAAAAAAAAAAAAAAAAAAGATTGAGGAGATCTCAGTCCTATGGAAGCTCAGCTTCCAGGGAAGGAATTTCCTGGCCAAAAGACTATCACCAGGGCACTGCATGCCATGAAGTCCTGGGTCTAATGGCAGCTGAGGCAGGAAGGGTGGCTGAGAAAGAAGCAAGGGCATGTTCTAGTTACCACCCTCTGAGCAACAACACCACTGAGGCAGCTCTCCATTCAGTCAGTCACGGTCATGGTCACGGGACCACTGCATATCCAGGCCCAGGAGTTAGCCATCAAAGCCAGCACCAAGCGGAGAAAGAAGGGAAGGCCTGTGCACGGGGTGGGGCGGGGCAACTGAGGACTCTCTAGGTCTGCTCCTGGGCTTGGGGTACCATCCTTCTTCCCATTGGACAAGGCTGTTAATACAGCAGCCAGCATCCACCTCTGACTGATGTCATTGATACAGTCTAGGGACCTTAATTTTGGGTTTGTTTTCTCTGCCAGTTAGAGAATTAAGAGGCAAGGCAACCTCACAGCTGGTAGCCGCAGAGAAATCCAACCTCAAACAGGAGCAGATAGAATCAGCAGCAGAAGAAAGACATTGATTGGGGGTTGAGGAAACACACACACAGAACAAGCACGCAGAGAAAAGGACCCTCTGCAAAAGAAAGTGGGGGAATCAGAAACCAGAAAAACCCAGTTTCTTCCTCAGGGCTGGGGTTTTAACGTCTCTGAAGAATTTTCCTCCCTTGATTTAGGACAGATCAGTTTGAGAAAAGATAGGATGGCTGACTGGTTGTCAACTGCTATGTACCATGTCCTGTTCTGTCCTGTATCTTGCTGAGGCAGTCCTTCAGTAGGGTCCTGCTGGTGGGAGATGGAAGCCATCAAGGCCTTTATTTTCAGCAACCAGACTTTTGTCTCAAGTCGGCAAGGCAAGGAAGAAGCTGGCCACCTTGGGCATCTGCCACTTTTATCAGCCATCCATGGATTCTTTCTCTACCTGTCTGCAGACCAGGGAGTCTGGCTAATTCCTAGTGTCTCATAATTAGCACTTGACACGACTTTATGGATGATATTTCTCTGCTTGTTCTCCTTCATCTGTGACAAGAGTCGTACACTTCCTCTTCCCATTTCCAGGACATTTCTGACACTTGTGAGCCTGTAGCTTCCTCGGACAACTGACTGAGCAGCATGCCGGGTAAGAGACACATTATGCACATGGCACGTGCCAGGCTTCATGTGCCGGGCTTCATGTCCCAGACTTCATGTGCCGGGCTTCATGAGGATGCAAACCCTATCGCCTCTTATATCCAACGACAGCCAATAGCAAATAGACAGAAGGCCAACATGTGTCTGAAGATTACTGTTTGGTTTCAAGGCAACTCCATCCAGTCACTGCAACGTCTTCCCACACCTGACAGCTTCACATGTCCCTCAGGGTCCAAATGTCTGTGGACCAAACAGTTAACTCTATTTAAAAAGCAAGCAAACAAACAAACCCAGCAAAGATTCAAGGTTCTACTGCTTTAGAGGCATGGCTGAGATAAGCACTTATCTCACCTGCATCACATCAGCAAGGTGGAAATCTCATCTCTCTGGAAGGACCATGAAACTGTCAGGTATAACAAGTACCAGACGCATCGGAGGGCATTGGAGAGCACACTGAGCTGCCATCCCTCATCTGCAGAGCAGTTAAGAGCTATTCTTTCTACCCACAAAGCATTTGTTTACGAATGAAGAGCCTCAGGCCAGGAGCTGGGGACTCTGAGGCCCAGGATTACTCCTGAGCCCCGTGACAGCTGTGGGGGAAAGGAGAGGACTGAACTCGCAGACCCCCCCCCCCAGGAAAATCAAGAGCATCTATGAGGCTGTCCAGATGCCTTTCCAAAGCCTTCAGACATGGATAGGTCCTCTGTCTGATGTGAGCGAGTTTGTCTGTTGTACCAACAATGATTGATGCTGCTCTCCTTCCTTCTCAGACTGCCGAGGTATGAATGAGCTGGGCAACCACTTGGCATAGAGTGAACACCTCGATGGCTTCTGTTTAGCTCATCATGCCTTGGAAGGCAGAAGGTCCCCCCTTCCCCCCTCATCCTCACATCCCTGTCCTTCTTCAGTTCCCAAAGCCACAGGCCCTGCCACTCTTCCTGCCCACACCCAGAGTCGTCTATCTCTTTCCTTCACACAAAGTTAGGTTCACTTCCCAAGGGATCTGAATCTCAGCCAGATCATGAACATCCTCTACATCCTGGAAACTAAATGGAAGTCATTTAGAAGTGCAGAGTCTGAGAAGGGATGATGGAAGTGTGTTGCGATGCAGAGAGGCAATATCCTTATTCTAGAAAATTGCAGAGTTCACTTTGCACTTTCTGTGAGGGCTCGGATACTCCAGCTTGAGTCTGCGTGCTCTTGTTTATAAACTGCACCAGTGGTATCTTCAGGGCACATATTGGTCACAAGCCTTACTCAGAACGGTAGGGTGAGGTGCTGGTGTGAAAACAAAGAACAGAGAAGTTTTAGTGTACCTACAAACATGACTCTTGGGTTGTTTCCTTGTTTGGTTGCCTGGGTTTTCAAGACAGGGTTTCTCTGTGTAGTCCTGCCTGTCCTGGAACTCACTTTGTAGACCAGGCTGGCCAGGGACTCATAGAGATCCTCCAATCTCTGCCTTCCAAGGGCCAGGATGAAAGGCTGTGCATCACTACCACCAGGCAAGAATGATAACCATGTTTGAAAGATTCTGGGTTATCATTAGGAGAGAGAAATTAGCCCAAGAAATAGATTTCAACTGTAAAGTGTATTCTGAGTCTAGAGTATTTCAAGTTCTCAAATGAGAAGATCCATCATCCATCGTCAGCTTCTGCCTGTTCAGCCTGGGAAACAAGAGCTGTGTCCAGGTCTATGTGCACAAGGGCAGGGCTTTATTCACCACATCTGTACTGGGAAGTGTGCCCTGATCCTCACAGCTGTGCACACACAGACTGCTCTTCCCCACTAGGCATGAGACGCGTCAAAGCTTCCATTCTGTCTGTCCTATTCTTCTTTCTCCTCTATTTGATGCCACAATTTTCCTCTTTGTCCTTTTTTCTTCTTTCTTTCTTTCTTTCTTTCTTTCTTTCTTTCTTTCTTTCTTTCTTTCTTTCTTTCTTTCTTTCTTTCTTTCTTTCTTCTTCTTCTT
>NC_034591.1:132747038-132813245 GCF_900095145.1 Mus pahari | reverse complement strand
TCCTCCTCTTCCTCTTCCTCCTCCTCCTCCTCTCCCTCCTCCTCCTCTTCTTTCTCCTGAGTTGTTGCTCCAGACAGGGTATATGCATTATTACACAGTTCAGGTTTTCCTAGCATTTCTCCTAAAATGACACTCATTCTTACCCAGAAGCATCCTTAGACCCTGAACCCACATCTTCCTGAAGCCCCTCACCTCTGCCTGCGGCACTGTGCATCCTGCAAGGACAGAAGGGAAATTGCCATCACACAGTTCCAGAATGCTCCCTGCCCCTGCCCATGGGGAACAGAGCTTCTACCATGGGTGTGCCGCTTGCTTTCTTTGTGTCCTTTACAAGACACAGGGCAGAATGTCCGCTATGAGTATCTGAACAAGTTTAGATGAAGTCCAAAGTGCCACGGGTACAAGCTGTCCCTGGAAATGTCAGTTGAACAGAAAGCACCTGATCAAATGTCCTCTGCCCCCTGGAAACTCAGTCCTGCAGAGCTCTGTGAATGCATTAGCCTCCCATTCCCCTGGGCCCCCTGAGTAAGGCTCCCGAGCAGTATGCAGGACTGGTACACTCTGGGAGTAAGAACTGGAAAGAGCTGGTTCTTGGCGAGCTTCATTCCCAGGTGTTGAAGCACTGGAAGGTTCTCATGGTGGTCAAAGGGAAAACCAGTGCCCCGAGGTTCAGGAATGCCCAAAAAGGTTAGTCACTCATGACTTACAAGCCCACGTGTCCTGGGCCCACAGTACCATGTTAGGAATTCCCTGGAAAGAGAGAAGGACAAAGTCAGCCTGTGGCTGCATCTGAGGCCTCCCGGACTGGCCACATTCAGTCACTCATCTTGGACCATTTCTATGGCTACAGTTCAGAAGATGGAGGTCACCGGGAATACTGGGCAGCAACCCAACAATCCAAGCTCCCAGCCACTAACCTCTACTCCTCCCTCAACTGGCCAGCTTTAGCAGATAGTAAACATCTCTCTGTAGCCTTGCCCAGAAATCCAAGAGGAGAGACCTATACCTGGGCAGGGCTATGAGAAAGGCCCAGAAAATTCCAGAATGGAAGTAGAAGGAACTCTTGGTGATGGGTTCATATTAAGAACCAAACAGGTGTCAGATCTCCAGTGCACTGCTTCTTGGCTGGGCCTATTTTTAAGGAAAGTGATTTCTAGCTGTTGATTCTTCATCGTACCTTCTGTTGACTTTTTCTTTTCTGCTTGACAGTATCTGTGAAATCATGCTCCTCTGGGGCCCTGGATGCATGTTATGAGTCAGATCTGTGCAGAAGCCCTGGAGGCTGACCCATGCATGACCTGAGGGATCTGCACTTGCAATGCTGGCTCGTCCTGCCCACCCAGTCACTGGCTGCAGTCTAGATTGACAGGATCCTACCCCAGCAGTGATCACCACTATGGTTATATGGTCTGCACAAGCAGCGTGCACAGGGCCTGAGGAGAGAAAGGTGCACTGGGAGGGAGGCACCACTGGGTACACAGATGACTTTTTAACTAGACGTACAGGACATGGGCCACTCCAGTTCATCTTGTGCTAGAACCCAGGGGGAAGTGCCAGATACCAGATTCTAAAGCTGGCACGGTATATAATTTGATTTCTGAGAAATATTGGCATGACCTGAATTTTGGCTCAAGTAACAACTTACCAATGAGGACATGAGTGTACAAAGAAATGCATAATTGTGAGAGGCAGTCATTGCTGCCTTAACTGTCAAAATGAGCGAAGAACATGTGTAACATGTTAAAAAAACCTGTTGATTTATCAGGCATTCTTCAAAAACTCTTTCTTCAGTACTTCCTGTGTCAGCCAAAAAGATCAATTAAGCAAAAAGACAAAGACCATGGCATGGGGCAGCTAGCAATAAACCGGAGCATCTGGTCAGGGAGAGCTGTGGAGATCAGCAGGAGGAGGCAGCACAGGCTGACGGGAGGGAACATCTGTTAGGGGTCTCTAAGGAGGCTACATGGGCAGAGATAGTAAGATGGAATGAGTCTCGTCTTATGAAGGCTACGGAGGATGTCACGGTACAAAAGCCCTACTAAGACAGGTGTCTGACCTGTTCAGGGAGAAAAGGTCAGAGTGACTGTGACAGAGAGGGGTCAAGTTAGGGGTGAAGAGAGATGATAGTACAAACCTTTATATGCAAACTTTATATACATTGCTTTGTATGCAAACCTTTATATGCATATACTCATATAAATCTTATATGTATAGAAACCTTTATATACTTGTACTCTGCACAAGCCAGGGGATCACTAGAGGGTTTGAGTTGAGATACTGTGACTTCTGTTGAAAAGTGAACCGCTCAGGAGGCTAGAAACATATGTGGTTTAGACCAAGATGGTGATGGTAAAAGGAGATTGGGTTCCGGAAGTGTTTTTCAAGTAGCTCATTGAGTTCACTCATGAGGCAACTCAGAGTTGAATGGTGAAACAACCAATCAGGTGGTAATAGGTCTTTGCTGGAACCATGGGAGGGAAGGAGTGGCAGTTTGCAGAAACAGGCATGGTGGGTTTCGAGAGAGGGCACAAGTGGGTTTTGAGTTATTGTTTTGCATGGGATATGGTTTACAAGTGAAGGCATGTGTGAAGGTTTAGAGCTCAAGAGAAAGACTGTGTTGGAACCAGCAGTGTGGGATGAGTGTCTTCACAGATGCACAGTGTTCAAGGCCAGAGCTGAAGGGGAATTTGGGGCTGGGGAAGAGCAGTCTGAGGTAGTTCTGGATGTGGGGACTCGGACGTCAAGAAGCAGCTAAGATTCCTGAGGAAGTGAAAATCTGAAGAGGAGGCAGAATAATCTGAAAGCTAGGTAGGAGGTCTCCTCCCAGGAGGGTACAGGGTCACGTGATATGGATGGACCAGTTAAGCTGGAAACTCATAAACAGTGGTATGGTTTGTATATGCTTGAGCCGGGCAGTGGTGTTATTAGAAGGCGTGGCCCTGTTGAAGTAGGTGTGTCACTGTGGGGGTGGGATTTAAGACCCTCATCCTAGCTGCCTGGAAACCAGGATTCTGTTACCAGCTTTCAGATGAAGATGTAGAACTCTCAGCTCCACGTGTACCATGCCTGCCTGGATGCTGCCATGTTCCTACCTTGATGACACTGGACTGAATCTCTGAACCAGAAAGCCAGCCAATTAAATGTTGTCCTTATAAGAGTTGCCTTGGTCAAGGTGTCTGTTCACAGCTGTAAAACCATAACTAAGACAAACAGATTTCCTGATGTGAGTTTCCTGTGAAAATCCTCATGATATAGCTTAAATCCAGTCAGGGAAGATAAGAGGGAAGAAAGCAAATATTTACATTGTGAGAGAGAGCAGAATCATAATGTAAATATTTTGGGGTTTGGCAAAGGGGTTGTGACGCACAAGTTGAGAACCACTTATTTAGGAAGACACAGAGTTATATGTATAAAACACACAAGTGCTTTTATTTTTGCTTTTGTTTTTCTCTTTATAGATTTTGTAAAGTAGGCTGCAGTTTTTTATACTAGGGAATGGGTTTCACTGTGACGCATTCATATGTATCTTTCATTGTTGGTTACTATTATTCCTCTTTCCACCGCCTGTCCTCCTGTCTCCTGCACCATTCTACTGGTTCCCTTCCTCACCCTAGAGTCCCCTGTTACCATGACATATATACTACACTAACTACTCCTGTTTCCGACTCCCTCTCCGCTTAGACCTCCCCATCCCATCTCACAGACCCTGCATAGTTGGCTTTCTTTTTTGTTTTGTTTTGTTTTTTTGAGACAGGGTTTCTCTGTATAGCCCTGGCTGTCCTGGAACTCACTCTGTAGACCAGGCTGGCCTTGAACTCAGAAATCCGCCTGCCTCTGCCTCCCAAGTGCTAGGATTAAAGGCGTGTGCCACCATGCCCAGCTTTCTGTTGCTATGATAAATACTGTGATCAACAGCAGCTTAGAGAGGATACAGTGTATTCATCTTACAGCTGATGGTCCAACATGAAGAGAAATCAGGGCAAGGACTCAAAGCAAGGCAGGACCATGGAGGCAAAAACTGAAGCAGAGACCATGCAGGAATGCCCTTTACTGGGTTGTTCTCCACGGCTCTCTCAGTTTGCTTTTTTTTATACATCCCAGAACCACACACAGTAGGCTACTCTCTTTCACATCAATCATTGATCAAGAATGACCCACGGATGTGCCAACAGGTCAGTGTGATGGAGACATTTTCTCAGTGAGATCCCCTCTCCCAGATGACTCTAACTTATGTCAAGTTGACAAAAACAAAACAACAAAAAAAAACCTAACCAACACAGACTCCTCTCTACTTTCATACAAATACAATATATGAAATGTATACACACACACACACACACATATATATATATATATATATATATATATATATATATATACAAATACAAATAATATATACAGAAGTACATATATGTGAACATAGATACAAGTATATATAAATTTAAATTCAGATTCTACCCGTGAGAGAAAATATGTAATTCTGTTTTTCTGTGTCTCACTTATTTTGTTTAATGTCGTCATCTCCAGTTCTATAAAACTGTTTCCAAAAAACATGATTTCACTCTTTATAGCCAAATGCAGTTATATTGAGTGCATCTCTTTCTATCTGTTCTTTATGGAAGCACCGTAGGCTGATTTGCCCTATCTGGGCACTAGTGTTATTCCAACAAGAAATGTGTAAGCGTTTCTCTTTTCCAATATCATCACTGCCAACATTTTCTTCCTGGGGTCAAATAGAATCTCAAGGCAGTTTTAATTTACATTTCTATGATGGCTAGGGGTGTCAAAGCACTTTTTCAAGTATTTCTTGGTTGTTTATATTATTTTCCTTGAGTATTATATACGTAACTTATTACCCTATATATGGATTGAATTAGTTGAGTTTTGTTTGTTTATTTTTACTGTTTCCCTCCTGTTTAAATTTCGGAGTTATTTATAGATTATAGATACTAATCTTTTGCCAGATGCACGGTTGTCAAACATCTTCTCCATTCTGTATACTAGCTCACTGTTTTTGCTGATTGCTTCCATTACCGGGCAGAAGTTATAAAGATCATTTCCACAAAATCCCACTTGTTGACTTAATGATTTGCCGCTTATTTCCTGTGCTCTCTGAGCTCTTCAGAGAAGGCCTTCACCCAGACCTGTGCATTGACGTGTTTAGCTCAAGTTTTCCTCTAGCAATTTCAGAGTGTCAGGTTAAGAGCTTTGGTTCATTTTGAATTGATCTCTTTTTTGTGCCGCTGAAGAGATGCAGATCTAAGTTTCATTCTTTTCCATGCGGATCCTCAGTTTTCCTAGCGCTATCTGGTGAGCAGTCTGTTGCAGCACAGGTGGCTACAGCCATGCGTGTTTAATTCTAGACCCTTCCTTCTGTTCCACTGGTTGATATGGGTTTTTTGTGATTGATTGATTGATTGTGCCATGCTGATTTTATTATTTTGCCTCTGTTATATAATTTGAGAATAATATTGTGATGTGCACAGCATTGCTTTATACTTAGGACTGCTTTGGTTATTCAGGCTCCTTTGTACCTTCATATGCATTTTAGGATTGAGTTTTCCTAGTCCTGTGTAGAAAATAATTGGAATTTTAATATGGCCCATATCGCATCTGCAGATTGCTTTAGATAGTACAGCCATTTTCATCACAATACTGCCGTCATGTATGAGTGAAGGAAGTCTTGCAGTGTTCACCTGCTGTCTTCAGTTGCTGTATTCACTGTCTTAAAGTTTTCCTTGTATAAAAGTTCACCCTCATAATTAGGTTTATTCCCAATTTTTTGGTTTTGATGCATCAGCCAGCCTCCATTTGGGGCCTGAAAGCCATCATATAATAAAGACAAATAAGTTTAATTCTTGTTTATAATTAATTCTCTGCTTCTTAAAGACTGGGCGATGCCCCACCTGTAACTCTAACTATAAATGGTACTGTACTGCCTGTTCCAGAAAACAGCAGCCTTGTTTGTTTGTTTGTTTGTTTGTTTCAAAAGGTTGTTATGACTACCTTGCCTTTGTTTCTGGAAGTTGCTGTGACCATTTTGCAATCCTACCTTTGTTTCAAAAGATTTATTATGACCACCAGTTGTTATGACCACCTTGTCATAACAACTTGTTCTGATTCTGTAACCCCCGCAGATTTGCCTGCCCCACCCCCACCCCTATTTGTAATCCCCTTACTCCTGAGCTAAAAAAAACCTGTCTTCCTCAATCCAATGCTGACCTCTTGAACCCTGCCTTAGGGGAAGGCAACCCTCGTGCATGAATAAAAAAACAGTTGCTTGACTCTAGCCATGATAATTTGGGTCCATGATCTTTTTCTTTGCATCTTTGGGATTAACAATTTGATTTTTGAGTGGGAATTTTTCCTGAGTTCTTTCTCAGCAAAGTCATTAGAGGTATATGGGAAGGTTGCTGATTTATTTTAATTACACGTGTGTATGTTCAGGCACACACATACATGCATACATGAGTGTGGAGAGCAGAGAACAACCTTGGCCGTCATCCTTAGAACACCATCTACTTCATTTTAGACAGTTTTTTTCTCACGGGTATGATTGCGTAGACACCCGGAGCTACATTTACCCACTCACCATAACTGTTTTCCAGGGCTGTTTCTCATATTGGGCGGTGGCAGGGTAAATTCAATCATAACTCTCCCTTCTTTCCGTCTCTCATGTCCTCCCCTCCCCCCATCCCCAATACACACGTACCACTATGCCCTGCATTTTTACCCGATTCCAGGGGATTGAACTCAGATCCCCACTCTTTCCAGGTAAGTAATTTAGCACTTAGCCATCTCCGGAGCTGATTTTCGTATGCTGGCTTTCTATCCTGCTACTCTGTTAAACCTTTTCTTTTTAAATCAGACCTGTTTGCTGGTACGGTTACTAGAGGTCTCTAAGGATAGGCTCCTATCATCTGGAGACAGGGATAATTTAACTGCTTTTTCTGTTTGTATCATCTGCACCCAGCCCCACTAAAACACTCAACTTTTCCTTTCAATTATTCTTGGACTGTTCTTTTGGCTTCTGTTTCTTTAATCTATGCCCTGATCATCATTTCTTTCCATCTACTGCTTTTAGGTTTAGTTTGTTCTTGTTTTTTTTTTTTTTGACTTTGATGTATATCATTAAGTTGTTTATTTGAGCTACCTCTGATTTCAGAATGTAAACACTCACATTATAAACGTCCTTTTTAGAATTGCCTCTGTTGGATGCCAAAGTCTTGCTGTAAACCATGAGAAAGAGAAGCGTAGACAAGCTCCCCAGACCGTTGAGCCTGTCTGTGTTGGACAAGTGTCCATTGCCACCCAGAGCTGTCCTTACTGCTGTAGCTCCCCTTCTGTGCATGTCAGTCAGAGGTCTTTGCTGGCAGGCTAAGCAGGTTCTTGCACACTTATGGGACTTTTCAGACCCTGTTCTCTGAGCTGGCTAGTGTGGGGCGATGTCTTCCAAGCACATTAGGAATGTGGGAGACAGTGACAGCCCTGGGATCTACACAAGTATTTCAAAGTAACCTGCTGGAGCCCAGAGTTTTTTGACTCCACAGCAATAACGGAAGACAAGTGGCTTCAAACGTTGACTTACCTGCTGACCTCAGGCACAGGGCTAGAGAAGCTCTGAGTTACTCCCCACTGATGGGGTGACCTGTTCTCACCACAATTACTTTCCAGGGCTGCTTCTCACATTGGGCTAGTTAAATTCAAGAACTGTGGCCTGGGATGCTTCCAGTTCTCAGGTCCCCAGGGTCGCTCAGTTTTAAATAGGTTCACTCTCAACACAGAGGCAATCCACTGTCTTCTGAGTCAGAGTGATTAGAAAGTAGAGATGGCTCAGCAGTTACCTCTGCTTTCCCCCATGCCTGAGGGTTTAATCCCAGCAGTCAAATAGTGGAGAGAACAGACTTGTCCCAGTTGTTCTTTGACTTCTCTGATACAGATGAGCATGCACACGCACACACACACACACACACACACCACCCCGCATGAGAGAGGGAGAAGGGAAGGAGGGAGGGAGAGAGAGGGGCTTGGTGGGAGATGAATAATTGAATAACTATTTAAGTGTGATTTCTTTCTATTCCTGACAGGTCTACAAAAGGAAACACTGTCTCATCGAAAGTTGCAGCAAAACTTGCAAGTCCATTTGCTGTGGGCTTCTGTGGCACGAACGGGCCCATCTTTTCTTACCAGAGGCTCTAGAACCTCCAGGCCAAAGTTGTGTCTCCCTTAGTTTACTTCTTTGTTCTGTGTTTCCTGTCTTTTTCTCTACATTTTCCAGCCGTGTTGTTATTGTCTCTGTGAAGTTCCAGTGTTATTCCTCTCTGGAATAGAGGTTGATTTGTTTTTTTCTTCCTTATCCTGGCTTTTGCTTTGTTGGCTCACAGCAGCGAGGCAACTTCTAGTCTGCAATTTAACTGGGGGACAATTATATTCTCTTTGAAAAGGAAGATTTATTTTTCTATATTGTGTGTATATGTCAGTGCCTGCATGTGTGTGTATGCACACCGTATGCGTTCCGGTATGTATGAAGGCAGAAAGAGTGTGTCATAGGTTGAGGCTGGAGTTATAAGCTGTTAGAAACTACTCTTTGTGGGCGCCAATTACCAAACCTGGGATTTCCACAAGAGCAGAAAGTTCTTTTAACTACTGAGGCATCTCTTCAACCACAAACGTTTATTTTAAGCAGAGATATATGTTAGCATGTTGTTACAGACCAGGGTCATCCAACCTGTTGCATGAACCCCAGGATAGCTGCAAATGTAGCCCACTACAAAAACACACGCTTACTTAAAACCAGCACAGGAGGGCTGGTGAGATGGCTCAGCGGTTAAGAGTGCTAACTGCTTTTCCAGAGGTCCCGAGTTCAAATCCCAGCAACCACATGGTGGCTCACAACCATCCGTAACGAAATCTAATGCCCTCTTCTGGAGTGTCTGAAGACAGCTACAGTGTACTTACATATGATAAATAAATAAATATTTAAAAAAATCACAGGACTATTTTTGATTACTTGACGGTATGGTTCTTGAGCAGGAATTTTCAAGAAGACTGTATCATGCCACAACATCATGCAAAAGCAAACCTATGTGTGTTCTTGATATGTGCATGCATGCAATGTCTTCAATTTTACCAAAGTTTGTGGCTTTCAGTTGTGTTATCTTCCAGGCAGATGCTCAGAGTGCCCCACAAGACTTACCTGTGCTCATAGTTAACTTGGAGAGTGAAATGTGGCTGTTGTCAATGAAGTCTTAACCTTCCATCACAAATGATAGACAGTTAATGTTGTTTAGAAGACGGATAAGTATTCTTATTTGATTTTGAAGGGTGTTCCCCACTTCAGCTGTGCCTCTTGGGCTGTTGGTGGCTGCACTTGGCCCTCTGCCTCCCCCAGCAGTCCTTGAGTCAACAGCAGACCACTGTACCCACGTTCTTTGCAAGTCTGAATGCCCAAGCACCCCTTGCCTCTCCACCCAGGTGGCTCCCTTCCATTTTCAGTGATAACCGAAGGGCCTGGCTTCACTCTGCTCTGTTTCCATTTGGTCTTGTGGGCCAAGAAGTAGATGCCACTGTTTACCCCCCAAATTATCAGAGCACCGCTGCTGAAAACTGAGAGCAGTTTATGACCCAGCAAGAGCACCAACTCTTTGCTGTTGGTGTTGGCTTGTGGACACCAAATCTCTCTTCATGTATGCTCTAAACACTCATCATGATCAGATGCTGGGTATAAATCCTCATGCAAGACATCTGGAGCTTACAGCTCAATAGACACTCTAGGATGGACTTCACCTAGAAATTCATGGTCTTCAGTTTATCCTTGGGCATCCAGGTTGAGATTGGATTCTGAGACTCACCATGTACCCGTAGGGCTACAGCTTTA
The DNA here is from genome assembly GCF_900095145.1 of Mus pahari. Lineage (NCBI taxonomy): Eukaryota > Metazoa > Chordata > Mammalia > Rodentia > Muridae > Mus > Mus pahari. The sequence goes on along the minus strand of NC_034591.1, from coordinate 132,803,368 downwards.
GACAGGACAGTAGATATCCAACTGTCTCCCACAGGTGATTCTGGGCCACTCAGTTTGGTGCTCGTGGGTATCTTTAGGGAAGGAAGAATATCCAGGCTCTAAATGGACCCTGAGCAGGTTCTATATGAGGAGAACCTGGGCAACACATCTGAGACTTTTATCAATCTAGGCCTGTGGCCTCCATACCTGACTCACTTGGCCTAATTGACTTAGAAATTGCTATTTTGGTGTTATTGGAAGAAGTGAATCTAACTGGAGTCCAGGGTAGGGAGTATGGACCAATGCTAATGCCTTCTGAGCCTCTGTACTCTAGCTTCCTTGTCTCATATCTACATCTCTCTCTCTGAGTCCTGTTGATCAGGACTTAACGTTCTCTGCTTCTCCTCTGCCTACAGTCCTGAGTGTCAAGTCCTCACTATGAGCAGAGAAAAAGGAGGTAAGGCTCTTTGCAATATATCTCTGTACCCCTGAAACAAGATGGCCCACAGCTGACCTGGGTGTCCACACATCTAGTCACCCCCATGGTTTTCTCACACCTTTTCAGACTGCGGGGACCTTCTTACCACTGGTGTAAGTACTGCCTTTGATCAATCTATATCTCTCCTAAAAGGGTACAGCCAGAGTGAGGAAGACTCCCCACGTGCAGCCCCTAGGGAGCAACTGCTGCTTCTAATTCACAAGGATACCTTCTGGGCCCTCGAGGCCCAGTGCACTCAGTAGACTGGCTCTCAAAAGAGCATACTTTCTCTCCTATCCCAGGGACCTTCCACTGTAGCCTGAATTAGACAACTTTCTGCTCTGCCCCTCCCTGACTCTGTGTTGTATGCAAATACCTGGCCTGTTTCACGTGCAGAGGGAAAGGGGCATGATGGGTTGTGGACTTAGATTGTTTAGAGGGAGAACCGGTGATCAGTTCCTGGTGCTGGAATAGCAGCTTACTGTTCTTGAAAGAACACTGCTCTGACCCTGAGGAATCCACGGGGACTGTCACTGGCCTGGAGGAGGAGTTTCGAACTTGTCACTGAGCTTTGCTGTGGGCTGTTTGAGAAGTAAAGTCAATGGCTTTTCCTCTAGTTCTATGAACTTCCTATCACAGGAGGTATAAAGAGGGAACTTTCTAGAAGCGTGGGGTGGGCTTTTCCTATCATTCTAGCTGGTCCTGTATCTCTCTAAATTTAACTCTGTTATGGATGGTATATGACTGAGACACAAGAGCAATTAGTATGTCTCAAGTCATGATGTGGGCAGAGAGATTCAAGCTCTTGCCCGTTCCTTATATCGTCACACCCATGCAGGAAGATTAGCCACACATTGCCTTTCCTGGAGCCTCCCACCCTTCTAATTCTTGTGTGTTAACCAACTTAGAACTCACATGAAAACTACCCTATAAGTAATGGAAAATGTGTGGGTATGGAGGAGGTGCGGTGAGACCTCAAACACCGCGGATTTGGATATTTGGAGCTGGTGCTAGCCTCTTACAAAAATGGCTGAATGTGGGATGAAGAAAATCTGAAGACCAAACTGTAAGAGAGAAAGGCTGTCTGTTGGGGAAGCAGGATTCTTGGAGGAAGCTGGCCAGCAGCAGTCAGCAAATCACCCTTTGACTTCCATTAGCTCCCTCACCCAGGATAGGAACATGCAGAATATTGTGGTTTCCAGCTGTCTTACAGTTCTTCCTCTGTCACCTTCCCCCATGCATGTGTAGCGTGGGCCTTCCTCTCCCAAATTCTTGTGACTGTAGGAAAAACTCCTGGGACTTTACACTAAGCCATTGCCTTGTACAGTGCAAGGCTGTCTGGCCTCTAAGGAGCAATCCAGGTCATGTGGAGAAAATGGAACACCTTCCCCTATAGAGATCTTCTGACACCGGCAGTTAGACCAAAAGGAGTGAACACCAGGGCCTGCTAAGCTTTTCTGCTAAGACTGCACAGTCTTAGAGTCAGGTTTGAGGGGGTAAAACCAAGTGTGGAAAATCCCACGTGGTAATGTTCACTGAGGATGCTTGGCAGCTACATTTGAATACAGAACTTTATTAGGAAAATGGTAGATGAAGATCCATCACTTTCACTGATAATGACTTCAAAGTAGAAATGGCTTCTCAAATAACTGTCATATATTAAAAACAAGAATAAGAAAGCACACGCTGCATATAGGAAGCTGCCTTCTCCTGGACCGTTTTCACATTATCTGGGAGACAGAACTGAAACAAAATACAGTATTCACCACACGCAACACTGAACCCATCGCTGCTTAGACACTGCAAGCCCATCCATCGAGGTTGGCAACTTTGCGGAGTGGGTTTTGGGAACTTGGCGAGGGCAGAAGTCTGTTGGGGGAATTTGGAGGATTGTATGGAACATTTTGAAGAATGAGATTACTTTAAAAATGGGCCAGGGAAGCTGTTTGGAGAGAATGCATCCCTGGCTCTCATCCAACTGAAAAGGGTGCACGACCTGGGGATGACTGACTTCTGGGAGGAAGCCCCTGGTGATACCACTGAGATAATCACCCGTGAGAAGATAAACAGAACCCACTGGAGAGGCCTTAAGGCCTCAGGCCGAGTCCCACAGAGGAATGCAGCCTACTGCCCTCCAAACCTCTCTCAAAGCTGACCAGGCAATGAATCAGAGGGCTCTTCCGCCTCGGTTGCACTTCCTTGCTATGTCCCACCGTCCTCGGGAGCCAGCAGCAGTGTCTAAGCACCGGGTACAAATCTGGGTTTCAACACAAAGCAGACTGTTTGTCTCCACCCCTCTTTCCCTATCCAGATGCAAAGGCTGGTAATGGAGGGACTGGATGCCTGGCAGGTTACTTGGCGCCCAAGGGAATTCTGGCAGCCCCAGGACCAGCAGGGACAGCGAGGTGTCCTGGGTCAACAACCATTCAAGGACTGCTGTGCTTGTATTTTGAAAGCCAGAGAATGCGGGGATTAAGGTGGGGAGAGACCTTTCCGATGTAAATGTCCTATTTAAATGCGCATTTGCTTGAGGCAGGCTGTCTCCAGCTAGAAACTGACTGTCAGCAGAGGAATTGATACACAAATACAGCTCCCTAAAGTTCCTGCCCTTCTTTTTTCCTCACCTTGAAGAAGACTTTGAAAGGATCCCTAACTGGAGTGAAGATGGAAGGCTGTATTTGTTTCCTCCCAAGCATCACCCTTCAAAGCTTGGATTAGATGCAAAGTGGCTATTGCACAGCAAGCCAGTTGTGCGGTTTCTATTCCAGGGTTTAAAAGAATTCGCTATCCTCATGGGGAATCCAGCTCTGCAGCTAGCCCTATGCTCCTCATTCCAACCTGCTTAATAATTTTAGTTTTTTTTGGGGGGGGGGTTGTTCAAATTTGATCAAAATCTTGCTGGTTGGATTTTTCATCTGCTATGAACTCAACTTAAAGGACTATTTGTAGAAATCGCCCCCACCACACACAACCCACTAAGAATTCTACACATTATTCACTCTCAAACACCTGTTTTTGAAGACTATCTTTCTGTAGCGTACTTTCCCGTCTTTCTCAGGTGTCCAGCCAGCTGGCCGCTGCCCCCTTCCTTTCTTTACTGTTTCATTTGAGGAATTAGAGACTGGCTCTCAACTGGGCTTTTGCCAAAGCGGCAGTGAACTTGCATTTAAAACTGCAGAGGACAAAACACTCCCGGGGCCACGCTTCCAAGAGCAGCACCAATCCCACCCTTCGGCTGTCCTAAGGAAAGGTAGGTAGTTCATCCCCTTTCCAGGGAAATGCCTGCCCATCAGGGCCCAAAGCTGATGCTCTTATTCATTGACTTTTAAAAATAATTGAAAAGAATTGAGACCTGTTACTCCTCAACAGAAGAATGCATTTGGTTCCAAGAAGCTAGAACCCCACACTTTGAAGCTAACAGTTATGGAAATATGGAGGGTCGAGCTAAGTGCTGTTGCAAACCACCTTTCTTTGGACTTTGTGTGTCTTAAAATGGGCCCATGAGCAGGGAGACAGTAGGGCTGTTTCCATGACTACAACCTGGACCTCGGGGCCATCACCTCACACTCAGCCTTTGCATTTGGGTTAGAGACAGTGCATGGACGAGACATCGATCATGGACGAGAAGGACACAAGCAGGGGGTTGAAGAGACAATATTCCAAACAAGACATAGATGCGCGCAGGGTGGGGCAGGGGGAGAGACACCAGACATTGGCTTTTCCTTCTTGCTGTCCCATTTGAATAAAGGATTTCATCTCAAGAGTCCTTTTTCAGGGTCATGGAGACAGTCTTGCGGACACATGGCGATGGATGGATGAATGGATGAGACAGAGTGATGAGCATGGTGGGTTGAGGAGGACAGCGTGGGATGAGGGTGGAGCTCGCTCTTCCCTGGCCTCACACTCCTGCCTCAGCTTGGGAGAGCCCTGCAGTTCTTAGGGGGTAGGGACACCCAGTTCCTATTCAGAAAAAAAGGGTGAGCCTCCTGTCTCAGCTCAAAGAGACAAAGGTGGGGAGCCACTACTCAGAAGGCCCTCCAAGGGAAAGATACGAGAACAAAGGAGATAACATAGTGGCCTTGGCCTGTCATCAATGACGTTGGAAAATCAGGCTAAATGAAAAAAATGAAAATTACCATGTATCTTGCTACATAATAAAATGTGAACGTACATCAAAACTGTGCAAAGCAAGTAAGTCCCTTGCAAATGGCTTCAGCCCTGCTCAGGAGCAGAGGAAGTGGCTATGGGCCCTTCCCTAACACTGACTTCAGACCTAGGCTCCTTCTGTAAGTTCCTCGGGCGTCTGACTCACACATCTCACATCTTGAGCCTCCTGTTGACAAGAACAGAGGAGACACATTAAGGCAGTTTCTCACCATGTGCCTGGGATGCTGCGTGCGTGCGTGGCCCAGCGCTGAGCCACAGGCCCTACTCCTTAGTTCAGCTCGCAGCCACCGATCTTCCTTCCAAGGCCTGAGAGAGTGGGAGAGCAGGGAAGGGCACAGGGGCTGCCGCTGAGGATCTGGATGGTGGCGGGAAGCAGAGAAGACGGGTGAACATGCCAAGCGCAGGGTGAGGCAGACGCACACTGGCACAGATGGCATGGTACAAGGAGCACACGATAAGGCACACCGCCTTAACCTTAGGACACTGGTGCTGAAACTATACATTGACCCTAGCAGCAGCAGGTGCCCAGCGTTCCTGGGCATCCCCAGGCCTCAGAACTCCAAGAAGAGGCCATTCCCATAGCTTTCATCAAATAATCACTCTTGCTTGAAATCTCTTGGCTGGTCCCACAGCACCAGAAGAGGTCTTTGGCACTCAGGAGGTGGTCTCTGGAGCTGCAGATCCTTCTGGAAGGCGTTTATGCTAGACAGTGTAAGGACTACCCCTCTTGCCTGCCTGAGAAGTTGCAGGAGGACATCCTACTTCAACCCATCCTTAGATGAAATCAGCTTCCCAGGCATTTCCATGAGGACTCGGTCCAGTGGGCTGGGGTTGCCCATTAGATGGGTTTCGTTAGCACAGAGGGTTCCTGGGAGCTTGCTGTGGTTCCTAAGAAACAGTCTCTACGGACAGCTCTCCTAGGAGTTAGAGACGGATGGTGGGAGGCAGAGTCCATGGGCATTACAGAAAATGGTCTTCCAACTCAGGGCAGCCTCTGTTTGGCCTTTGGTTTCTAGGGACCAACAGCTCTTCCCAGGGTCTGGGAAGGGCGGGGTATCCCTGTCCTAGCAGAACTATGGCTTGAGCACAGATCTGGCCCGCAGAAGTGTTTTATTAATCATAGGAAGGATCCAGCTGAGGCCACTCAGACCAGACTATAGCTGGCTGCCACAAGACAAACAGTAGCCCCGGGCTTGAAGGGTGCCCATCAATAGTCCAGCCTGCTCTCCTCAGATCTGAGGAGAGTATATGGAGGAGGAGAGCCGTCCAGATCGTGGGTAAGAGCTGGTAACACAGGTCTTCCCTGAATCCCCCTAGGGCTTTACCTGTTCAATGCTAGAACCTCTAAGGAACATAGAACTTAGGAACCCAAGAGGGCATGACACACAGAGCCCTGGGCCTTCCTTCCCCTGCAATCCATTTGACACATCTTCAGAGCATTTCTTCTTTCTGCACCAATTATGAAAATTATACCGAGAGGTCTGGGGTATAAGATGTGTGTGTGTATGTGTGTGTGTGTGTGTGTGTCTACATGAGACAAAGAGGAAGGTGAAGAAAAAAGTCTTTTTCCAAAACACTACTAAAATCAGAGCCTTGCCTTCCAATTCAAACTGGCAAAAGACAAAAACAAACAAACAATCAAAATCAGACAAAAATTGCCAGGTGAGGGTGGTGGGTTGGCATAGTAGATAATTCCAGAGCTTTAACCCAACTCACAGAAGGCAGACATCTCTCAGGAGTGAGGATGGAGGCGTAGTGCCCAGATAGCATACCATCCCAGGGATTGTTGGGACCAAAAGTGGGGAAGGACAGACTAAGAGTCCCTGAAGCTGCTGGCCCTTCAGAAAGTTCCAGAGCACATCTATCCTTCCCACGAGAGACCCGTTTAAAGACTCTAAAGTGAACTGTCCAAAGAAAAGATTTCCTGAGAAGCAGCTGACATGTGTTCTCTGAGATTTCACACTTCCTGCTTCTCACCCAACACCGTCTGCAGAAACCCTTCCGGGCTGGAGTCAAAGCTGCTCCCACAGGCAGGGCAGTGGGCTGAAGGCTGCTCTGGAAAAGCTGCGGGTGGGCCCGAGAGCAAGTCAGTTACCGTATGTCCTGAGAAGGCCACTAGGGGCAGTGTGGCTGAGGGGAAGGCACATGCCCTTTCCTGGCTAAGCAGAAGTCCCTGGCCTTCATGGGATTGTAGGTGTGAGCCTTGTTAAGTCCTGGCCAAGGGGGCTCAGCTCGGGGCAATGCTGCCAGGCTAGGCAAGTTCTCTGTGGCTTAGCCTCCGCCCCAGTCTCTGCACATCTTTCTTCATAGCTTTAGCAGACAGAGCAGGGCCTTAAGAAGCACATAAATACAGCAGCTGGTGTGGCCACCAGGGCAGGAAAGCCTAAGCACCCGCCCCGGGGTTGGGGGTCTGCCCCCAGAAGAGGGAAAAGTTTACCATCAGGCTTGAGCACCTGCCCGGAGTGTGGGGTCTGCCCCCCGAAGAGGGAGGAGCGAGTTACAAAGCGCCCAGAGCAGAATGCACTGCGGTCCATCGGCAGGAAGCGGGGAACTAGTTTTTCCTTTTCTGGGCAGCCTTTCTCTTCTTCTGTCGCTTCTTTTTTCCTATCTTTTCTTTTTTCCCCACTTTTTCTTCTCTGCGCCCCCTTAGATAAAATTAGTAGAACCATTAATCACATTGCAGCATAGAGGAGTGTACCTATCTCAGCTTGCTCAATGTTTAGCATTGCCTTCCGAGTAGATTTAGCTCGGTCTTCCGTTTGAGGCCTGGAGGCCACTTGGCTAACGTGGTTCACAAGCAATTTATCAAAATAAACCAGATACTTTCCCCACCCCATAGTTAAACAGGGGTGCCCTAACCCTATGACCCTGGAACCGCTTACAGGGACTGCCAGTTTGTCAGGTTGGTCCTGGTTTTGAGCATGCCTACCAAGGCTCACCCTGAGAGGTAAATGCACATCTCAGAGGTCAAGGAAGGAAGCTCTGGGCCTGCCTTCCCTTTCAATGCAGAGGTGAACTCTGCCTTCACTACAAATCTGCATTTCAAATTATACAAAGCAGGGGAGGTGGAGGCCCCTGGGCTCAGGCAGCCCTCCAAGAGAGGCCGAGAAAGGCAGGATGATTGATCCCACTTCTCTTTTCTGGATGCTGGGGAGCATCCCTAGGGATAACTGAGATTGTTCTAGAGAGCTAAGGAGAAGGATGGTTAGCAGAGTTTTTATTAGAGCAACTGGTTTGTGACTGTCACATTAAAATGATTCAAGCTGAATGGTATTTAATGATTTATGGGGTGAGGCCACCTGTTCCCACAAAAGCCTGATATTAACATGGCCCAGCATCATGGGATTTTTTTACATGGGAAAATAGGAAAGCTAGATATTACTGGAGTTGAGTCTGGGGATCACATGAGGATGTTAGGAGAACTGAGAAGGAGGGGGAATTAGTGAGTCAAGTATTATTCATTAGAAAACTAGCTTGGGTTAAAAAAAAATACACAAAAACTTTCACTGCAGACGCAGCCTGTTCATGAGACAAGCCTGCCGCAGTGTCTGTCGCTCACCGGGACTGCAGGGCAGCCTGCAGCACCGGATCAGCAGGTACACCTGTTTTTCTTCATCTTCAGAAATGGATGTGCACTCCATCTAACAACTAGTAGATTTTATTTCAGGTAAATAAATTCCCACATACAGTAGGAGGTTTACAGCATGAAACAATTAGCATTTTATTGCTAGTGCATATAATGTCACAGTTGATACAATTTCATTCCAAGTGGAAAAATACACCGTGGCTGACACCGGAAAGCTACAATACATTTATATGTCATATATATTTCTTTACAAGTTACCAGTAGCGCAAGATCATAGAGATTATCTACTGGCATTATTATGGCTCCACTTCAAATATATGAATTGACTACAAATATATTCTGAAATACATTTGTCTTCCAAAGAAACATAAAAAGTGCACAAAAATATATGTAAAAAATGCCTTGCAAATAGTTACCAAAAACCACCAGGGCCATCTGTGATCATAAGAATGTATGCAAGTTTTATCTTGTCTCCATTTCTGATTGGAACCCAGAATCCCCACTGTGGCTTAATAGCAAGATTCTGGCTTATTCATTATTATTATTTTTTTTCCATCACTGATATTTGATCAGAGCCCATGGAGCCACTGTTGAAATATATAGGACTCAGGGACAATTACAAAAGTCCAAATCCTCAACGTTTTCGAATTTAAACTTCCGTGACTTGTGTTTTGTGGGTAAATCTAGGCATGCTCTCACATTATCCAGGAGGGTCTGGCTCCATTCTACAGGAGGTGAAAGAAAAATCTCACAAAGGGCCCAAGTGAGAGGAAAGCAGAGGGAAGAGAGGGAGGGGGCACCCCACATCGCTCTCCTTCCTCCCAATGCAGCATTGGTCCATCAGGCTACAGAGGTGAGAAGCGGAAGTCAGATGAAGCATGCGTTTGGAGGTAAGCAGAGAGCAGGACCGGCTAGGAAAGGGTCTCTGAGCACAGCCCCAGGGATAACTTCTAAAGGAAGCTAGCTTCCCTACCCAGGCACTGAATTGGATAAGGAACCTCTGCCTGATCTTGTGTTGAGTGACTCAACGGCAAGGCATCTGTCGAGGAGCGCCCCCTGCAGGACAAGCCCTGCAGCGTTCCTCGGACTCTGCTCTGGAGGAAGGTTAACTCTCTAGGGCGCCCTGCAAAGCCGCCACCTGTAACTGTGCCCAGAGGCCCAGAGGGAAAGAGAAGCTCCAAAGCAAACTGAATACAGACCTTGAAGTAATCACTGCTTTTAAAAATGAGGATGAGGATGAGGAGGATGGGGATGGGGATGAAGCTGACTGGTTAGGGTAATACAATTCCTTAGAAAAACCCCAGTTATAGAAGCTCCATTGTGCACGGGCGAGGGCACGGATGAATATAAGCTGCAATATCGTACCATATGCTATGGCGGAGTGTCTTTGTGCTGGCAAACCTCAGCGTGACCCCGGTCAGTGCTGTCCCGCCGGCCATCCTGGCCAGGGTTCAGGCTCTCCTCCCCACCACTGCCCTTGCATCTCCCTCGTCTGTCAGCCTTCCTCGGGGGTCTACTGGAAAGTCCTTTGGGCTGTTCTGCTTACTTGTTTAAAGCTTTCTCCAGGTACTCTTGGATCCACTTTAATTTCGGGTCAATGCACACTTGTCTGTTGTTGTTCTTCAGCCTCGCACTGCCAAAACACAAGGGGAGAGACGCCGTACAGCCAGCCACCCGAGCGGGAGAAAGCGATCGTGTGGGCTCACCCGACACACCCAGCTGAAGGTCCTCACTGCAGGGCCCAGCTGCTGTTCCTGGAAGCCTCAGTTTTGGAAGACATAGCACTCGAAGCGTGTTGGGACCACCACCACCGCAGAGTTAGGGACGTGCTAAGGATGCTTCCCAGGGGACACAGAAGAGACCACAGCAGAGGCATTTGAGCTTCTGGCCAAGCCAGAGCTTGGCGAGTGAGAATAGTGAGTGAGAAAGCTAAAGGAAAAGGACGACTATCCTACAGGAGTCAGAGTGCCCAGAGGACGTGGGGCCTGGATGACTGACATCATGGTGGGGGGAGGTCTTGGAAACTTCTGGAGACCTAAGAAGTTTTGACAGATCCCCTTGATAGCACAGGGGACAGACAAACTTAAGGGTAGCTCTAGAGGAAGAACGGCAGAAGTCCAGAAGGGGAGGAACAGGGCAGGTGAGATGAGATTGTTCAAGTGGGCAAGGCACAGTCTAGACAAATTGTCCAATGGTTGCCTGAGCACGTTTACAAGTTCACAGAATGCTTCAAGGTCTTAGCTTTGTGGATTTGTTAAAATTGACGCAGTGTTCTTTCTCCCATCCCTAGAACTTCCTAATGGGGAAATGAACTGATGAGCTTATGTCCTGGTTATTTTCCATAAAGTCCTGGATGCCAGATAATTCAAAAAATAAAAACAAACACAAACAAACAAAAAACAAAACCAACCAAACAGAAACTACGGGAGAATACTCCTCCCTAGCTAATGGACTGTCTCTAGGGAAAACAAATGCCTATTCAGTGCCCTAGGGACACGTAAACCTCTTCAAGCAGGTTGCCCCGTAGTTGATCAGTCATTCAGAAGGATGTAACTTCAACAGGGATCAGGGGTGTCAGTCTGGATCCTGTCATTTATTAACTTAGTGATCACCCAGAATCAATAGTTGTATTTGACACTGTAAGTTCAAGGGCCGTTCCCAGGACAGTGCACCAGCACAGCCTATTCCAAAGTAAATTCATCATCTTTAAAATCCCTTTCTCAGGAGAGTACTGTATTTTAATCAAAACAGAAAAAATAATGTTCATCATCAAGATCTCCAAAGCATACCGTACATAACACAGGAGCGAAGACTAGAACGGAAGGCTGAGGAGCACAGGAAGCCTAAGCAGACACTGTTGGGTGACAAAACCTTCAGGCTAGCATTGCTCCAGCTGCTGCGTCCTTGTACTGCTGTTAGTGTTGAGTCCTCTGAGGATGGGAACCCCTGCTGGGAGGCTCTGAGCCCTCACCATCCTCAGGCATGGCAGGACAGACTAGCACATGACACATCTCTGCCAAGTCTACCAGACTCTGAGTGAGATATTTACATCATGTATAGGTTTTGGGGGCTTTTCTTATTTCCCAGGTAAATGTAAATCAAATGCTGGCAGCTACCATCACTCTCCAGCAAACTCGAAAACTCTTAAAACAAAATGACCTTTGAAAGCTGACCTCTGAGCAAGTGAATGCAAGTGAGTAAAACTGACACCCCCCCCCTCCCCTGTGCCATCCGGACCTTGTAATTTTTTTTTTTATATTTTCTTATTTTATTTTATTTTTGCGCTATATGAGAAAGGATTAATTTTGGACACCAGAGCCTTGAGAGTGACACGACAGACACAACTGTCGATAGCTGAGGGCTGACCTCCTTGGTCAAGTCCATGGCTCTTTCTGTAGAGAGGTGGCCCACTGTGCTGCAAGAAACAGCTTGGAAAGCAAGAGTGAGAAACACTGAGGACATCAGGGCTCTGGGGAACAAAAGTCATGTCTGATGGCATATCAGTGTCCCTGTGGTGGTGGTGGTGGTAATAGCTGCCCCTAGTTATGCCAAGTCTGAGGCCTTCTATACCGTCCGTGTTCCTCTGTGGGGGATGATGACTAAGACTTACACAATCTGAAGGGCACAGTTTGGAGTGTTGAGGATTTTCAGATGCTTGACGTTGGCTCTGGCGATGTGGCTCTCGAAGAACCGGCAGGGGCATCGGTAGCTCAGGCTGACTGGTTTACCTAGAGGAGGTGTAGAGAGAAAAGCAGGACCAGTCATTATCTGCCTGGTGCTGGGGGTTTGATGGTGCTAGTGGGGAAGGCTCAGGAGCAAAGGTGGGAATGGCTACAGAAAGATTGCTACAAAGACCATCCTTTGCTAGGGAGCACAGCGAGATCTGACTTGGCTCAGCTTCTAAAGGACAAAAGGACCCAGGGAAAGTGGGGTGGAGGGGTTCTGGGCTCCCTCCTCGTGTCCCTCTTGTGCAGGCTTGGAGGTGGGGGACTTCCCCTCTACCACCTGCAGTTTTCCCTCCTCCCACTCACCCTTTCCTAAGCCCTGGAAATCACAAAAGAATCCAAAGGGGAGGCCCCTGGATTTATGGTCTATCCAGCTTTTCCCCAAAGCTGGGGTCAACCCTGGCTTTTATGGTCACTACCTGGATGCCTAGGCCTCCTGGATCCGATTACCAGCTTTGTTTGCCAATTCACCAATTTACAAAATGCTATAATTGACACTCATTAGTGTAAATTAGCAAGGGGCTCCTTTAGAAGCCCTCTTAAGACCCACCCTTTAAGTCTAGAATTGCAAACCCTGAGGACTGGATTTGTAGCTGCTCCCCCAACAAGAAGATTTTATCCTTGCTCTACTTAGCATCCCCAAATGTTTAAATTTATGGGTCTTTTCACCAAAGTTTAAAAGTATGGCTGAGAATAGTTAGCCCCAGGATTTTAAGTTTGCTTATTTAGAGTTCCAGGGGACATCTGGGTATTCTGAAGTTCACTGCCTTTGGGAAGCAGCTGGAGAAGTGGAGCAAATTAAATATATGATGGGAATATCTTCTTCTACAGGTGTCGTTTAGCTAAGGGATGCATGCCCTGGGAAGGGTAATGTCTTTAGACTCTAAAGCATAGGAAAAACAGACTTCAGGTACAGACCAAAGTCTAAACCAGCTCTGCTGCCACCCCGGACTTGGGAATCTAGAGAGCTTGGCTTAGGAAACCAGGGTCCATTCAATCTAACAGGCCTGGGAAGCCTGCTGCCCTGGGTTTAACCAAAGAAGCCTCGGGTGTCTAATGTCTAGCTTCTGAGTTAGATCAGCTAATGGGAAAAGACAGGAGCCACAGCAAGGCTACCCGTGCTGCAACTTGAGGGTTGTGTAAGATCAGAGGGCACACAGGCGCTAGGAGGAAAAAAAAAATGTCCTGCCTACAGAACAAGTCTGATCCAGACACTGTCCTAGGGTCAGAATATGTTGAGGGTGAGACACCCCCTTTACTCGGGACAATTGCACTCCAACCTTGAGGACCTCAGTTCCTCCATTCCTGCCCCATACCTAACTTCCCAGAAAGCAGGACTGTTTGCTCGAGGCTGTGACCCTTGCAACGTCACTAGCTCATTCAATTATTAATGCCCAAATCAATGTGCTCCCTGATGGGGCACTGGGGGCCAGTGGGAAGTCGCAACCTCCCGGGTGCTCTCGGTAACGGTAAAAATAAAAACCTAAATTGCCTTCCATTTAACTACTCCGATCAGCATCCGACTATTCTTTTACAGAACATTTCCCTCGGACTAGGCAATTCCAACCATACTTAGCCAAACACAGGTTCCACTCCTTCCTGTACCCCGTTGTTCACAGGGAAAGAACCCAAACCAACACGTTGGCGCACTTGGACAGCATTTAGATCGCAGCCTCACCAAGAGCCCCGACTGTCCCTCAGTTCTCTCCAGAAAACACCACAGAGGAGGAAGGCAGGGGATCGACGGGTAGGGTTTTGTTTTGTGTTCGGAGGCAATGGTTTGTTTTGTTTTACAGCAACGGTGTCTTGTAACAGCGCCGAGAGTTTTCTCTTCAGTGTCAAAAAAAGAAAACAAAATGAGAGCCCTTTCCCAGTGAAAGAAGACACCACCCTGGGTCTGGGAGACTGAACTCCGCTGCAGCTCTCATTCCAGAGCTGAGGACTCCGGGGCTGGCTACAAAAGCGCCGGTTTGCAGGTGTGTTTGGGGGTTGGGGAGAGGTGTGCATATAGCTTGGGTAACTGCTGCGCCTTTGTCTAGTGACCCCGGTAAGAAGAAAAAGGGGCAGCGAAGAGACGCGTGCTCAGGTCCGCGTCGCTACGAACCAACGAACTGTGCAGAAGCGCGGCCCTGGCTGGCAGCGCGAGTTCAAGAGCTGCGCTTTGCTGCGCTGCGCTGTGCTGCGCTGCTGGTGGCCCCGAGCCCCTCGAGGGTGCTGTAAGAGAACCCGCTACAGCCGCAGGGGACGAAACTCGGCCTCACCACCGAACCTATAGCCAAGCCAAGCACTTCGAGCGACTTGACTGGCCTTTAAGAGTTTGCTGACACACGCACCACCCGAATGAATCTCCTGCACGGTCAACTCTGGGACCGCGCTGCCCTTCGCCTCTGGAAACATCTGGGCGCCGGTGGACACTAGCTGAGTGCAGCTGGCGCGTTCCGGGGCCCAAGCCCGGGACACCATCGCCCACGCTTCCATTCCGCGCCGACCCCACTCTTGCCCAACAATCCTGCGGGTCTTCCCCTGTAGCCCTCTCTAGGTCCTACGGCCGCTCTTCGCGGAGCACAAAACCTCTTTGCGACCCGTAGTGCACGGGAAAGGGCACCCGGAGGGAGTGCGCCCTGCAAAGTGGACTGCCCCAAGTTCGCTAGCAGTGAACGGCGCGGAGCGAGTTCTTTCTCTGCGACTCAGGCGCGAGCAGAGGAACCGCGGACCCGAAGGAGCCCCGGCGCAGAGCTGCGAGCCTTTCCCGGGCCCGGCTGCGGATTACACTCACCGTCACTGATGCAGAGCGCGGCCAGCACCAGGGCCAGCACGGCGACGACCTTGGCGTCCATGGCGTGGGCGGGAGGGTGCGCCGGAGGCCGCAGAGCTGGACAGCAAGAGGACACCGAGGTGGACCGAGAGTGAAAGTGCGGCAGCGGGAGGCGAGCGCTGGGCGCTTTAGAGGCGAAAACCAGGCGGGGCGGGGCGGGGCTCGTCAAGGGGCGGGCCTGGAGTGTGGCTGGGGTATCTGACGCGCATCCCCTGCGGAGCAGCCGCCCTTCCAGTCCCCTACCTACCCACCCCCTTCTTGGCGCCCTCAGTGTCCGCGGCTCCGCGGGGTGCTGAGACCTTTGATCTTCCAAGTCCCCAACTTGGGCGGGCTCTTTGGACTTGAATTGTAAAGAGGCTGGACTGTACAGCATAATGCTCCCATCCTGCAGATAGAGAAACTAAGGGGCTGTCGAAGCCAAAAGCCGTGAAATAAGAACCCGAGAGACGAAACGGTCTGTTCCAGGCCCGAAGGTCTGTTGCGCCGCATCCCAAAGTTGCCAGGGTACCCTTTCTTTGTGCCAGGACCTTAAGCTGTCCCACCTCATGTCCAGGGTGTCTGTGCTGCAGTGGACTGCTAGGCTTAGATCAACGTGGACCAATCTACAGTTGGAATAACTTGGACTCCCAGCCAAAGTCTCACTACAGTCGTCCCCGGGAAGATGCATTCTAACGTAGGGCTGTGCTGCCGAGCAAAGAGAGCAAAGAGACCAAACGGGTCTCCCAGAGATACTCAGTGCCGTGATTTTCTTTGTCACCTCCGCTCTGTACCCCTATTCTGTCGGCTGGGGAATGGTGGGGGTGGGAGTAGAAGGTGGGTGGTTACATCTCTCACCCTGAAGAATGGAAACGGAGGAGAAATGACTGAGTTTCAACTCCCGCGAAACGACCTGACTCTCGGTGCTTGATTTTAATGGGTGTTCAGTTAATGGAAGCTGGAAATAACTTCTTAAACTTCAGTGCTTCCTGTCTTTCCCAAAGAAAGTCCAGTGTTCTAAAAAGGACGAAAGAGTTCCCTACCGCCCCGCTCCCTAAAACCCTGCTTCCGAAAGTGGTCACTGGCGCTTTACAAATAGACACATTGATGTTCAGCCTTGCTGGTAGATCGTTGTGTTCCACTCTGGTCAACCAAAGCAACCCCAACCGGGTGTGGGGAGACACGGGGGAGGGGCAGACCGCATCTTGGAGGGCTAGAGGCTGGGGGCAGCGTCTTTTGGACCTTCCGCTGCCACAGGCAGTGTTGGCCATGTTTCGATCACTTTTCCCACATAGCCAATTCACGATTTGGATTCTGTTATCACGTCTACCCAAGGGAGTGCACAACAGAGACTTGCCTCTGTCTCAGGACAATCTGGGAATCATATTTTTGAAGCAGTGGCCAGGACCTTTGGGCCTGGGGCTCCACCTAGGGACTAAAGAAGGGTGGACGAGGTCAAGAGGAAAATGTTCCAGCCATGAGAGTGTCTTAAACAATTCCGCAAAGCACTTTGCATCCATTCATTTGTCAGGCGCACTTTAGGGACTCAACTTCAAATCTGGAACCGCGCCGACTTGGTCCCCGTGTTTAAAAAGTAGCATTCCAGAGAAGGCAGCCATCCATTTCTACCGGCTTTTGCACTATCCTGAGCGTTCAGGAGGCTAAACTCTGAATTTGTTGGGCCTGTTATACTGCAGGATCGGCAGAGGCTAGGCTCCGGCGCCCTCTGGTGGTCTTATCTCCCATGCTCCCGTAATCTGAGATTAGGCGCTTGTAAAACAGTTTAAAAAAAAAAAAAAAAAAAAAAAAGACCAGATGCTCTTAGGTTAAAAACTCTGAGCACAAAAACTTGTCTGCTGCTCCCATTCAGTACATCTCTGAGGCAAGGCGAACTTATCCTGTAAGTTTATCCAAAGCAGGTAGGTAGGTGTCCAGATCTCTTGCTACTTGATGTTTGCTATGAAATCAGGAGAGACCCACTTACAGCCAAGGAGTGCGGGTAGGGGGAGGGGTGTCCTGTGCAGGCTAAGAGCCAAGCAGAGACCAACAAAGGCTCTGGCAGACTGAGGCTCCAGAACAGAAGCTGATGTGGGCCACATCTGTCCCTACCCTCCAACAACCATTCATTAAAATACGTTCAGTAGATTCTCCTACAATGAGCTAGCATGCACTAAGAGTTCAAAGTATTTAAAAGAGAAAAAAATCCTGGGGTAGGGAAAGGAGGGCTAAGCAACACAAAAGCCAGCCATCAAACGTAAGTCACGTAAAAAAGTAAGACCCCAGTGAGTAGAGCCGCCGCAGTAAGCGCGTAGGATTCAAATAGGGTGGTCAAGGACCTGGATTTTAGATTTAATGAAAGAAAAAAGAAGATTCTACAATTTTACAGTTGGTGAATGATTTTTATTTAAAACCATGTCCACTTTAGAGGACTCCACAAAAAAACAGATGCGGGGGTGGGGGTGGGGGTGGCACCGGTTGGTCATAAGCCTTTTGAATTTTCTCTATGCCCAACCAAAGAAGTATCTCCCGAGCTTGGGGCTACCTTTGTTTATGCAACAATCTCTGCTCAGTTCCATTCAGGTCCTCTGTGGGAAGCCTTGTTTCAGGGAAGGCACACAAGCAGCTCATGTCTCTGTCAAGTCTGCAGCTCTCCTCTACACAGCATGGGATCAACGGGGGTGCGGGGGGGGGGAGAGGCTGCTGCCTCTTGGTTGCTGTCCCTTGGCTGCTGCCCCTTGGCTGTTGCCCCTTGGCTTGTGGTATAGACTATCCAGAAATCAAGACGGGAGTCTGGAGGCTGACTTTAGAGTTAAAAAACAAGCATGTCTGCATGGCCAGCCTGTGGATCCCTGGGGCAAGCATCCGCCCCTCACCCCTCTGCTTGGCCAGGGCAGCTCCCTGCAAAGTTCACTGGCTAGCCTTCCGAGGTTGGCTTCTCAGGGCAAAGATGGAGATTTGCACCAAGTCCTCATCTTCAGTGTAAATGCCAAGATAACTTCCATTGTCTCTTTCTCAAAGCAATATTATTATGGTCTTTTAAAAAACGACAGCAATAATGCACAGCAAGCAGTTGCATCATGATACTTGCATGCATGCATATAATGCACCTTGACTATAGGCACTTGCATGTGTGCATGCAATGCACCTTGAGGATAGACACTTGCATGTGTACATGCAATGCACCTTGATGATATTCAGCTTCCTATTACTTTTATCCCCTCCTTTTCTCACTTCCTCCTCCTCCTCCCACACGCCCTGTAGTGTCTTAGCTTCCTTTTCTTCATTTCTCTATATTCCGCATATGAGCGAAAACAGGCAATGCTCGTTTTTTTGTTTGTTTGTTTGTTTTTTATGAAATTGAACATATGTTCCCTTGACAATGACATGATTTCACCTGTCTTTATGGCTGAGTATAGCTCTGTTGTCTATATAAAGCAGATTACCCATTCATCTATTTGTGGCATCTAGGCTCTTTCCATAATTTGGTGATGCAAATATTCCACAATAAAAATGAGCCCAGGAAGCACTGGTTTTAGATGTAGATTTATGCATTTTAAATTAATATAAAAATATGACCATACAACAGTTCAAATATCAAGATTGGTCCTATTTTTATGCATGATTTTAGTTTTACAAAGCGAGTCAATTTATGCTAACATATGATAAAATAATCTAGGTGGATGGGGACAACAAATCTTGAAAACAATATAAAAAGTCCAGAAGTCTGATATTGCATACTGTCTTAGCCAGACTCTCCATTTAAAGTGAACTATTTGGCTTCAAAGCGGTGAAATGCAAAATTGAAAAGGAAGTCCTCATCGTCCTCACTCATACTCTGCTAGGCAGGAAAGAGTCAATCAAGGAGTGTGCAGATCCTAAGAAGAGGATGGGTGTCAGTGCTCCTGGTCCCTCCTCCATGCAAGTCTAATGGGGCTCAGTCAGCAGACAGAAGCTTATGCTGTCACCCCCCCCCTACTGTCTCTGCTCACACAGCTCTGACACCTTGTTTAGATGACCTACCTTGTATGGTAGTGGAGCTGAAGTAGTCAAATGCCCAGAGCATTGTTGCTGTCCCTTGAACCATTTGTATGCACTCCATCGATGGTGGGGCTGGGTGGCTCACCAAGTGTCAAAGCACTTGGCCCAGAGAAAGTATTTCAGAAGATACTTGACAAATCTATTTCTGTAGGACTTTGGCATACTGGTTCTGGGTCTATCACACTGGGCTTTCACTAAGACCACATTTTCAGTAGAAGCCCTCCTACTGCAGCTTCAAAGACAAGAAGCTTGGACCAACATGGGAGAATCATTCAGGGAAAATGTCACCAGTGCACGTGACCACCAGTAAGCCATAGAAACGTATGTGGGGACATAAGTCATTTCTGTGACAGCCATCTAGAGGTCTCTTGAAGGTTTATGGTGAGGGCTGAGGCTCAACATGTGTTGAGCTGGCCATGTTTTCCTTGACTGGATCCCAAACTGAAGTTCTGAAAAATCCCCTGTCATCAGGTGGGGAAGGATCCCAGGAAACCTGAGTCAGAAAGCACTGGATTTGGGATACATGCATAGGCAGGACCACCTGCAGGGAACATGCGTGTCCATCAGGCCAGGATGTCTGTCTAACATGATCCTGCTCAGGATGACCAGACACTCGAAGGCACAAGTATTTGCCAACGCACAGCGTCCCAGATTTAATGTTCTGTGGAAAACTTGAGTTTCTCAGGGTCCAGGCCTGAGAGTAGCCCACTCTAGCTCCCAAGCATGGAGAATCAGGTCTGGATTTGTTCCACCTCTCCATGCCTAGCCATCTTGACTTCAGCCAGCCTTCCTTTCAGCAGACAGGGCTCAGTAGCTAGGATACCACTAAGGATCTAAACTGGAAGACAGCAGTTGCACCTCACCAGAGGTATTGATTTCTGTGGTTCCAGTCACCTACAGTCAACCATGGTCTGAAAACGCTCAGTGGAAAATTCCAGAAGTCAACAATTTCACGTTCTAAATTGTATGATGTTCTGAATGTGATAAAACCTCTTTCCCTATTCATCATATCCAGGATCCCGATCATCACTCTGCCCAGCATAATTCACAGAGCATACACTACCTACTTGTCTCTTAGTGCTGCCTCAGTTACAGATGAAAGCCACAGGTCACCTTTGCAGGGCTTGGTGTTGCTCATGGTTTCAGATATCCACGGTTGTTCTCAGAGCACACTTGCAACTACTGTGTGTACCATGTTCTGCTAGCCACAAACCTGAGTGACAGACTGTGAGCTTGGGAACATGTGTAACACTCAGTCACTCAGCATCCCATTCTTGTCCCCTTTGTGTCCTCACACCTGCCCTGTGAGATTAGCTCAGTGTCCACTGCTCAACTTGCAGAGTCAGATCCTCACACTCCTTTAAAAACAAAACAAAACAAAACAAAACAAAACAAAACAAAACAAAACAAAACAAAACAAAACAAAACTCTGAAGACCTGGCTTTTAAATGTAGTTTACAAGAAAACCGATTTGCTACACAGAAATTCAAGACACCTTTGAATTTCAGATAAATAATGTTGCTATTTTTGTTGTTCTTGTTAGAATATTCCACATGTTTTGTGGGGTATGTTTATGCAGAAAATAAGTATTCGTTGTTCATCTGAGATGCAAGCTTACCTATATACCTCGCAGTTTCTTTGGTAAATCTAACAGACTTACTTCAGGATCTACACTTTAAGAGATCCCCCTCCTTATGGGCTTTCTGCCCATTCAGAACTTGTGGATAGAAAGAAATAAGAGGCCTATTCTTGAATTGTCCACTTTCTCGTTGAGGGGATAGACTGAGTTTTATTAAGACAGGGATGCTGACGGTAGTGTGTTGATGCCATAGAAGAATGCTCTTTCTCTGCTCCTTTTCTGAAGTTCAAGCAGACATTTGTCCCAGCCCTGAGCATTGCCCATGCCCCTCCTCCTCTAGCAGAAATGCAAACAGCCCAGGCCCTGACATCCTTTCTGATACAGGGTGCATGCATAAGCTGACTATCGGGAGGACAAGTGACACCCAGAAAACAGCAGCACATGAACGCATGCTGGTGGAAAGTCAGGGAAGGGACAAGAATTCCTGGGGGTTGTGAAGGGCTAGGTTGGCACTTGCCCCGGCAGTCACTCCCCACCCCCACGTCAGATAAGCCAGAATTCTGTCCTCACTTGCTGCTCTTGGTTCGAGGGGGATCCTGTTCTCTGTTCTTCACTCCATGCCACTTTGGCGGAACAGACTCCTCAGAGAACTTTTCAAGGCCCAGTTTGACGACAGGTACCACCGAGAGCCTGGCCCAGAAGATATGAGTACAAGATGGACTCTTGAAAATATTTTTTTTCAACACTTCTTAATTATTCGCCTACCTGACCACGTGTTTTAGTTTAGTTTTGTTTTGTTTTGCTGTGACAAAATACTCCAATAAAATCCACTTAAAGAAGAAGGGTTCTTTTTGGCCTGGGGTTGCAGGTTAAGAGTCCACCATGGCGGGGAAGCCCCAGCAGCAGTGGCTTGAGAAGTGGTCACTTTATATCCAGAGTGATATATTATATTTCTTCAACAGCGAGTAATACAATACCCATGCGTGTTCAGCTTTCTCTCCCAGTTTCATTCACTCCATGGCCCACAAAATGGTACCTTTAATTAAAATTTGGAATGGTCCTTCTCACCCAAATCAAAACCCAATTCCAAAAATCTCTCAAAGGCATGCTTACAGAATAATGTGATCAAGACAACTTGATTAAGACTCCCTTTCCCAGTGCTTTTATAATGGGTTAGGTTGACACCAGTGACTTTCACATCATCTCTCTACCCATTCATACATATAGCCATCTATCTACCCAATGATCACCTGTCAATCTAGCCTCCTACTCAACATCTGTCTGCCCATCTGCTTACCCATTTATCATTTCTTCATTCATCCATACATAAATACCTTCTCCTTTTATGTCCTTCATCTATCTCCACCACTACACACACCACTGTCCACTCACCTCTCCATCCTTCTAGCCTTACACTCATGCATAGCTCGCCAGCTACTCCACCTGGCTAAGTTTCCATCACCAACTATGTCTCCACTACTCACTTCATCTACCCATCTATTTACCACTATCTGGTTCTTTCTCCCCAACTGTTCCATACCAGTGACTTTAAGATGTTCTAAACTTAAAAGGCTTTTTCTGTGAATAAGATACATGTCTTCTGCAACCCTGGACCCAAAGCAAAAACAAACAAACAAACAAACAAACAAACAGGTCAGAGAAGATTATAAACTTGAAGATCATGCAGCAAGGCTCAGTCTTATGCAGATTAAAACCTTTACCTTTCATTTTGCTGAGGGACTAGTCCTCTCTGAAGGGCAGGAAACAAGGCTGGGGACACCCACCCTGTGAGAGGAACCTGGATCTGAATATGTCTCCCTCCCTGGGTTCACCCCCTGAGTTTTCTCCAGAAGTTAAAAATAAATAGAGGAAAAGGAAAGAAACAAACCTTTACATCTCTGTTTACCCTCTGCATTTAATGAACAGTTGTTAACATGACTGAAACCATCTGATGATTTTTACCAAATGGAAAAATCTCCCTACAGGGGCAATAAAATAAATATTCAGGACAGAGAGAGGCGGTCGTAAAAGGCATTACCCGGTTGTAAGCAGAGGCGGTTGTGGTGATCTATTACCCCTGCCTTGGCAGCTTTCAACAGTTCTGGGATTCCAGGAGGGGATCTGACCCAAGGCAATATTTACTTCTGTGGCTTTTTCGGCAGGTCATTGTGGGCATAATTCTGTCGACCAGTTGACTGGAGTTGAGGTTTTGAGCAGGAAGCCAGAGCCCTAAGCACTCATAACTCAGGAAGAGTAAGGCACCCTTTCCAGGGTGTGCCAAGAAAAGCACATGGTACCGTCCTGGCTGTCAAGGTGAGGGTCCCACATAACCAGGCCATTGTCAGTGGGATATACAGCTTGTTTGTGCTTGGGCAGACGGTACTGATGGCTGACACATCTGTTGGCTGGATTTCAGCCTGGAGCCCAGCTGCATTTGGTGTTCTAGTATGCAAATGCATGGGCATTTCAGACATTTTCACTCACAGCCTTAGACTCTTTAAGGATCCCGAACTCTAAAGGGAGTGAAGCTTAAACTCACAAGGACAAGAATTATTCCCCAAGGGACAAGAACTAAACTGATTCTCGAAGTGGCCACATTTAGTAGCAGCCTCTGTAAAAGCGTCAGTGGGTCCAAATGTTGGACAGAGCAAAATGACCATACAGACAGACCACACAGAGCTGCCTGCAGAAGCCTGTTTATGCTATCTTCTGAGGCGGCACTCAGGCTCAGAGTGGAAGCTGTGTCTCAGGAGTCAGTCTTTTAGCCTGACTTTGGTCTTGGCTCTTAGTGTTGGCTTTAAGACCCTCATCTCTTGGGTTAGCTTGCTACTAAGCCTGACTCATATGATGGAAAGAGAAGACTTCTCAAATGTATACCCATAAATAAGTAAATGTAGCTTAATTTTGTTTAAAGTTTCCTTCCTGTTCCCTGTCCTGGCTGCTGAAATGTTTGGTCGTTGGTGGCTTTGGGTGCAGAAGAGTAGATATTTCCAGATGCTACAGCCCAGTTCAGGATACACTTGTTGGTGTGGATATGGGTCACTGTATCACAGACAGGCCTGGCTTGGTGGTGAAGAGGGCAGTTTAGTAAACTTAAAGAAAAACTGACTATGAAGAGCAAATTGAGTCTGATGTCACCACAATCTGTTGAGTAGCCAGTTGGCCATGGGGTTTGTAGGACATGGAAGCCTGAGTAGGCTGGGACTGGAGTGGGCTAGGACTGAAGTGTGGGAAAGATTGAGTACCCAGGTAGGCCATGGCACCAGCTTCCACTGCTCTTTGACAACCAGAGCCTTCCCAGAGCATCCTAGTTTTCTAGGCTTCTGAAGATTGAGTTCCTCGCTCCTGCCCTCGCAGACCTGAGATGTTTGTGCATAAACTCGGACACAAGTTCTCAGGATGCAGTGATTAAGATCGGTGTTGGAGAGGTACGACAGAGTCTGGAGATGGAGGCAGAGTCTGTTGGTCTTCACCCTGTGGTGGCTCTGTAAGCTCTTGGTGTACTGCAGAAGGATGGGTATATCTGTTTTTGTTTACTAACTCCCAATTTACAGCTGACTCAGGAGGCTAATCTTTTTTGTGCAATTATCTCTTCTATGAGTGTGTGGTGAGGCAGAGTGTTCAACTCTATCTGTATATGAGAAATCTGGAGCTCAAGACCAGACCTGAGGGTGGTTGCCTGAGTAGAGAGGGCGGGAGAATGAATGGAGTATCTATTGTCTCTTGGGTACGTGCTCTCGGAAGGCTGATGCACGGCTGCAGGTCTGTAAGTAGAGAATGTTTCTACCATGTCCCCCAGCATATCTGCCCTTAGTATATCAGTCAGCTTTCTGTGGCTGTAACAGATACCTGAGATACTTACCTTATAAAGAAAAACAAAACAAAACAAAACAAAACAAGAAAGCCCTTTGGAGCTGAAGAGAGTTCAGCAGTTAAGAGACCTACTACTCTCATAAAAGACCCAATTTTAGTTCCCAGAACAATGTCAGGTAGCTCACAATCACCTATAACTTGAGCTCCAGAGAAATATATACTTCTTCCCTCCATGGGGATCTGGCACACACATGTACATACATATATACATAAACATACACATGTGTGCACACACAATTATATATATTCTTTTTCATGTGTGTGTGTTTGTGTATGAAAGAAAAAAATACCTTTACTTTGACTCAGTTTATGAGCTGCTCCCCCAGTCATTTTGAGGTGGAGAAGAGGCAATGCATGGTGACAGACAATGCGTGGTGGAGCAAGTTGTATGTCTGGAAAGAGAAAAAGAAGGAAGAGACCAAAGTCTCACAATTCCCTTTACTGACTCACTAAATGCCAGACCTCTCTCTGGGCCTCATGTCCCTGCCTGAGAAGTAAGAATTTACACATGGAACTTGAGTGCGACATTTAAGAGGCACACTACAGCAGCAGGACATTAGATGAAAACGATGGGCTCCTGCAGGCTTCCAGGGCACCTGCAAACCCTTAAGCCTTCATACTGGGGATGCTGGAACAGTCGTCCAAGCAACCAGATCCTAGTCTGTGTCTCAGGGACAACTGGCCTGCCTGCAGTCCGGGAAAACTTTATCGATGGCCAGCACTCTACTCATGTCGGAGAAGCAGAGGAACAGACTGAAGAGAGGAGGAACAGAAGCCCAGGGAGCCACAGTGAAGAGACTGGGATGTGCATCCAGCACTGGTTCTTAGGAAGAAGAGGCTGCCTGCGTATAGACTCCTGTGCCTCTATGCAGCCAGAGGGCAGGGCCGACCTCGGGATGGGCTGCCACCTGCTCCTTTCTTTCCCAGGCTGCAGAAGTGAGATCGTTCCTCTATCTAGCCAGGCCAGGTGTGTGCTTGCCCTAGAACACATCTGGGGCCAGGAGGAAGAGCAGACTGTGAGCAGCTGGACCAGTTCTGGGAATGACGGAGGACTGGAGGAGAGAAAGGAACTTGTTTATTCAGGCGGAAATGCTTCTCGTGTGCAGAATTTGACCTCCATTTCCAGGATGCCAGATGGTAGATGTGTTTAGTTTTCAGATGAGAGAAAGGAAGAAGAAACTGGATGGGAAACCAATGGGCGGGCTTCATAGTGGCTTGCCTCCCAACTGGGACTCAGGGCATGGTCTCTACTCAGCAGGAACACCCAATGTGTCTGGGGGCGGAGCCTATCCCTATTACCCTGGACTTGGGCAGACTGGGCAGCAGTACCCTGGCAGGACTAGATGGCTCTTTAGTGGATGCTCAGCCCAGTGTAGAGGAGCAGAGAGGAGAAAGAGGTACATTGGGAATCATGGCCAGCCTGAATTTCTTCTCTCAAGACTCAGGCCCTGAGGATAGAGTTTGTGTGGTCTAGAGCTATAGTTCAGAGTTATTTCGAGTTCATATTGGGTGTGGGTCTGGCACTCTCTACTCTTGGCAGGTTGGTTTCAGGAAAGGAGGTCATATTGAACCAATCCGCATCCTGACTCTGGACTCTGGACTCCCATAGAGTATGTATTTCCTTTCATTGCATGTCCATTTAGACCAAGTCATAAAATCCACACCTTATGTCCAAGAAATGAGCACCAGGGCCTCTTGCCTTATGTCTGTCTGTGTGCCCTGGACATAGAGGGCTGTCACCAGGGGCTGCCAGTGTCCTTACCTCCAGCTTCCCTTTCTACAGTGAGCGTCTTAGTCTGTAGTGTTCTATTGCTGTGAAAAGACACCAAGATGATTCTTATCAAAGAAAGCGTTTAGTTAGGAGCTTGCTTACAGTTTCAGAGGTTTAGACCATGATCAGTCATAGGAGGGAGATTAGCAGGAGGTACATCCTGAGAGG
The DNA here is from genome assembly GCF_900095145.1 of Mus pahari. Taxonomy (NCBI): domain Eukaryota; kingdom Metazoa; phylum Chordata; class Mammalia; order Rodentia; family Muridae; genus Mus; species Mus pahari. The sequence continues at coordinate 132,777,213 of NC_034591.1, read as the reverse complement.
AGAGAGAGAGAGAGAGAGAGAGAGAGAGAGAGAGAGAGAGAGAGAGAGAGAGAGAGAGAGAGAGAGAGAGAGAATCTGGTAGCTTGGGCTTTTGAAACCTCAGCGCCCACCCCTGGTGACCCATGTCCTCCAGCAAAACCACGCCTCCTAATCCTTCTATCAAAGAGTTCTACTCCCTGGTGACTAAGCATTCAAATATATGGGCAGATGGGGCCACTCTTTCTCAAGCCACCATAGTGAAGGTATACTCCCTACTCACCAGTGTCTTGAACTACTTGTTCTGCCCTTCTAAAAGGTTCTATGGCATGTAGCTTGAATGTCTCCCTAAAGCCTATATATTAAAGGGCTGATCCCCAAAGTGGTGCCTCTGGGAGGCGGAACCTCTAGGAAGAGGGAGCAAATTAGGCCACTGGGGTCACTGGAGAGTTACTGGAACCTTGGCCACTCCTTTTCTCTTCGCTTCCCAGGTGCATGAGGTGAAGTCTTTTTCCATCATAATATCCTCTGTTATCATAGACCCAGTTGTTCATGGATTGAAGCCTCTGAGATCACAGACCACATAAACCTTTTCTCCTTATAAACTGCCAGGGACATTTTGTCATAGTGACAAACGCTGATGAAAATATGAAGCAACTAGAAGTTCTGGTGACGACATATCCGATAGATACAACTTCTGTGCAAACGTCCAAATGCTTTCCTGGAATTCTCAGAATCCTTCCCTGCCTCCAGGAGCAGAAAGGGAGCCAATCGCAGAGCAGAAGAAGGGACTTAACTGACAACCAGAGGTGCGCAAGTCGTCTCACCTCCCTTTGACAAGGAAAGCAGTCAGGGTCAGGGACTTTGTTATTAGGAAGCAGAAAGGGAAATTTTGGCTTTATTAACAACAACCATTCCTGGCTTACCCATTTCTTCCAGCTGCCTGAACACCACCAGGCAGGACAGAAGAGACCCTTTGGCATGACTGACTGCCTCTCAGGCAAAGACCCAGGATCTTGAGCCATACCAACCCATGCACACTCCCCAGAGAGGAGACCAAGCTGTAGGGGCGGCGTCATGCGCCTGCTATCTCAGCTCGGAAGGATTGATGAAGGTTTATTTCAGTTCATTGTCAGAAGCTAAGGATTTTTAAAAGTAGCGTTGAAATGGGTTAAGGGGAATATTTAGGGAGCAGAGAAATGAGGATAGAGCCTGGGGTCATGTTGGACACAATAGAGAACATATTTGGGAGGAACATGGGAAGTAACCGTAAGGCCAAATGGGGAGTAGGTGGTCACAGAACTGTCAGACTAGAGAACAAGTAGGTACTTTTTAGGCCTGGTTCCACTGTTTCCCTGGTCTGGATGGTGCCTTAGGAGGACCTATGTGTCCAGTCTTTTCTTTCATATTTGGTCCAGTCACCGGCTTTACTGATGAGGGACAATCCCCCTCCCCCAAAGCACCATCAGCCTCCCTGGGCTCAAGCTACACAGTAGGAGCTGCCACACAGTAGGAGCTGCTGGTCTCTCTTTGTGGTGGGCATGGCCACTTTCTTATCCAAGTTGTTCTCAGAGATAGCACGGGTGTCCTATAAGCTCTTGCTCATGGTAGCTGTACCCTAATGCCACCCTGTTCTCTCTAGATACCCTTCCTATCTCATTCCATCAACTGAACCTGGAGAAGATGTCCAGGATGGCCAGAGAGTGGCCCGGTAGACTGCATCTGGGAAGGTAGGTGGCTTAATTCTGGAGAGACTTGGCAGTCTATCAGTTTTAACATGTGGCATGTTTATTTGTGATTTTTTTTTTTCTGGGTCACTCAAGAGGAAGGAATAAAGGAAACAGGATCAGGCAGAAGGGACCTTGGTATATGACAGAGTCTTGACAATTGCTCTAGCTGACCCAGAGAGAGCTCCAGCTCCTAGGAATCTGTCTATGATTACATACACTCTAGCAGCTAGAATAGGAGAGAGGAACAATGACCTCCATCCCATAGGGTCACACCATCCAGGTCTACTGTGCCCCAGAAGGATGCTAGAGGGCAGTCCCTTGGGATGCACACCTTCTGTACCCACTCTGATGGGTCGGTTGATGGATGCTGCTGTCCAGTGATAACCAGTGATCTTTAGGCAAGGTTGCTTTCAGATTGAGGGCCATTTGATAGAGCAGCGAACACTGGCTTCAAGGTGATTGTCACCCCGAGGCATGCCCGGCATTTTGGAGAAACGGGTCTTTCAGGTCAGTAGAAACCTTGATGAACAGCTATCCCTTTTCTCTTATCTCCACTTTGCCTAACCAGATCCTGCCTCAACGGGAATCTGTGCTAGCAGAGATGTCCGGCTAGGGAAAGCACCAGAGGATTCTGGCCAGCTTGCTTGGTCAACCTGTGTGGACAGGTCTTTGGTGGCATCTCAGGATGTTCAATGGAATTTCATGGGACATTGCAGATTGGCCAGGGCTTAAGTGACTTTTGAGAAACTTTTTATCATGGAAACAGCAATAAAAATTCCACCAGCTCGCTGGAGCAGAGTGTGTACAAACCTTTTGCAAGGCGTTTTGTATTAGCCAAACATTTTTACAGTCAGAAGTGACTAAAACTCAACCGAATTAACTCAGGCCTTGGTTGGGGAGGAATTTATTAGTTCTCATAAATAGGCCAGAGAAAGGAAGGCAGGGGAGGATGGGCTGGCCTCGGGGGGTCCAGATTGCCCACTCCTCCATCTTGTAAGGGGAGAAGAAAAGTCTGCCCACTAACATCCTTCTGCGGTACAGAAGACCTGGGTAGTGCGACCCTGCCTTAGTCTCAATGGGAGGGAGGTCCTTACTCCTCTTTCCTACTGTAGCTGCTGGATTGTGTATAATCACAGTCAGAAATAAGACTGTTCATTAAGACATGTTAGGCAACTTGACAGACACATTGACAGCTGATAGATAACAGTTGATAGGTAACTCCGTGTTATGGTATGGTTCTGCTGTATCCCCAACCATCAAATAGGCTGGTCTCTCTGAGGAAGATTCTTAGAGAAAGAAAGGAGTGACATTACTCTAGGCCCTGCCATTTGGGCTCCTTCTCAAGTTTAACCCATTTCTCTTCAGAATGGTCTTATAAAGTAAAATGCAGGCGTGTTACAATGTTTATTCTTTTCTTTTGAAAGACCAGGTTTCTTGGAAATTCCTGAGTTGATACTCAAAAATTCCACAAAATTAAAAACATACACTCATCAGTATGAAATGTGCAAAACCCTTCAAAACCTCCCCACTGCTCTTAGCAGAGAACCCGGGGGAATTGGCAAGTGTAGGGGCTGGCGCCTGGCCAGCTCCAGAATCCCACCCAAGCACTCACAGCTGGCCATCGGCAGCTTCAGGATAGCGCCATCCCCTCCCTGTCCCTTACTATGCTCTCCCCACACCTCAGCAAGGCACCCGGAGCACGGGCAGAGGCAGTGTTGCCTTTCCTCTGATTCCAGACCCTGGCAAGGTCCAGTGTGAGTCAGGTAGCACCGGGTGGCTGACAAAGGTGCTCTGTGGGTTCAGGAATTCCAGCCCCCTCTCCCAGATCTCATAATAAACAAGGGTGGCGCCAACCATACAGTGTGTGGCCTTACGATCAGATCTAGAGTCACTGGCATTCATAACCACCCTCCCAAGTCCACAATGGACCATCATCTTCTAACCCTGTGTACACTGAACCACAGAGGGGTTGAAGTTAGGAAGCCTGAATGTGTACTATGTACTAGCCAGCTACTATTTACTGTAGTGAATAGTCCTTATTTACTACAATGGACACAGAGCATAGTCTGTAGGCAGGCAACTGCATCATCATCTGTTAATCTAAGAAGGAAGCAGGCTCAGGAGACATCTGAGATATGCCTAACCCTGGCAAGGATGAGGCCTGTAAGGCCTGCCGCCACCTGTCTGTCAGGTAGCTCTTCCTGCTGAGCCTTTTCACACTTTGAGCCAGCATCCTCATTACCAACGTGGTTGAGCGAAGCCTTTGGCTGCAAGCAGGATTATGCCAGTGTGAAACTTTTGGAGGCGTCCTGATTCTTACTGTTGAAGCTGGTCACTCTCCAGGGACTGCAAGTGACAAGGACAAGCATTTGAAAGGCATCCCTCCAGGACAGAGAAGTATAGGAATTCCTGGCTTTTTATCCCATGCTCCTAAAGTAGTTGCTATTTTTATCTGCAGGCAAGTGTGGATTTTCCAAACAAGACTCTGGCCCTGAAGCTCAAGAGCATCAAAGAGACCTCATGCTACCCCCCACCCCCTCCAGGCTCACAATCCAAATGCAAAGCACGGATGACATTCTTAGGACTCAATCCTCAGAGGCAACTCCAGGGCCAGGTGCTCACTAAATTAACCTGGAAGGACCACAAGGAGAGAGATTAGTAACCTGAGACAAATCAGAGATAAGACATGACCTGATATATTATTCATTGTTGTCAGCCTTGATCCAGAGGACGCCTCCATAAGTTTCACATTGGCATAATCCTGCTCGCAGCCAAAGGCTTCTCTCAACCACGTTGGTAAACGAGGATGCTGGCTCAAAGTGTGAAATGGCTCAGATCTATGGGAGAAGCTGGTCCCCAAACCTTGGACTTGGTTGCAACGGACAGCATGAGTTCTAGCAGTAAAAAAACCGGACTCTTTGGCTACAAAAATCTCAAAAGCCCCGCCCCCTTGTGGACCTGTAAACAGAGATTGCCAGGACGATACTGGTGCCAGACCAGTCTCCATCCCTAGTGACAGACGCTCTTTCAGGGAAGGCCTGGCTCACTTGCACTTCAAGGGAGATGTTTCTGTTTGTTTCCTCCCCAAAGACAAAGCAAGGAAAGTCCCGCCCCCTTCTGTGTTCCATGCTTTTCAAGGCCTGTTTAGTAAGGAGCCCGGGACCAGGCCTGAAAACGTAGCCCATCTCACTGCACACTCGGGCCAGAGCGCTGTGTTAGGGGGAGTTTCAGCTGTTCGTTTCCCAAATTCATACCAGATGAGTTCCAGAAGATTAAAGTTATTGCAATAAGCCCCAGGGAGCCAATCATGCTCTGCCTCGTAACCTTCTTGGTTTACGGTGTCATTCACACAAATCGCTTTCTACAGGGTCTCGAGGAGACACGGAGCCTGTGGAGGTAACAAGTGGTTCAGATGCTTCCTGAGGGAAGCCTTCGCTGCATGGGGATTAAACTCAACCAGGTCCCTCCCAAGAAAGCAGTTTAGAGAGCTGACAGCAAGGAAGGCTTGGTTGGAGTGCTGGGTCTGGCCTGAATCTCCTCCTCGTATGTCTGTCACTGCTAGGATGAACATCTAGGAACAAGGTTGTAGCTCCCTGTAGTCCTCAACTGCCCAAGGTACGATGCTCTTGGGGTGGTAATTGTCTAAAGCTTGATTTAAAAAAAAAAAAAAAGACACTAAATGTTAGCATTTTCTCTAGGCTCCGCCCAACAGTTACTTAGCAAAAGTAACTCATCCAGCCTAACTCATCTTTAACAGGATTTCTCTCTCTCTCTCTCTCTCTCTCTCTCTCTCTCTCTCTCCTAAATAAACTTCCTTTTATTTTTTGTTTTGTTTGGTTTGGCTTTTTGCATGACTTGATTGTTGGGGGGGGGGGGGCAGGCAGGGATGCTCCATTCAGTTGTGTTTTACAAAATGCAACACTAAATGCCAGAAAACACACCCTGGATAAACCATAAACTGGGAGCACTGGAAAAGGATTTTTGTTTTTGTTTTGCCCTTTGATGCTGCTCTCCTGTTTTTGAACTTTACACTGTCCCCCCACCCCACCCCACCCCCCTTTTATTTTTCTCAAAGTGCCCCTGGGAATCAGAGGGTAAATCTTCCCAGTTCTCACTTCCTGCATTCAGTGTCCTCAGGACAGGGTCCAGTGACCCTGCCTGACCCAGGGAAAGTTCTCTCTCTCCCTGACACACTGGAGGACACCCTCACCCTCTAGAACCTCAGTGTTCCCATTCTTTAGCACCCCAGACTAGGCAGCCCTTACCTCCATTTCTAGAAAATTCTCCAGCGAGGAAGGTTGGGAACACACCAAAGAGCCTGCAGTGTCTCTCATCCTTACCCTGACTTCTCTGTTTGACCATCCAGATACTAGGTTCCAAGACTCTGAAACTCAGGGTGCTGCGCTCTGGTGTTCACTCTAAGCTTGGAGACACATCCGGGTGCCCCACACTGGTGTCCACACCCCTCCCCTAGAGACTCCATTTGTGCTTGTGAGCCAGAGAGGTACCATCGTTTTCCCTCTGAGAAGATCTCAGACTCATTCGGGTCGATGGCAGAACAGGATGCTGACAGAACAGGATGCTGAAGGCAGAGAACAGGATGCTGAAGGCATCTGCCACAGAAGAACAGCTCTTGCGAGGGTCTGATGATCACCAAAAGAAGACCCCAGACTGGAACAGTATGCAAGGGCAAAGCATTTATTCTGTAGTAACAGCCAGCAGGCAGGGTCAACCTTCCAAACAAAACATAGGCAACTATGAGGGAAGCTTGCAGGCCCCCTTTAAAGCCAATTAGAGCTTTTCCAGTTGTGGTTAGGTCGCCTTCATTAGGATTGGTTGAGCTTACGGTATGGAATATTTGTGCACTTATGATTGGTCCGTACCTTGAGGGAGAGAGGGCTACCTTATAGGGACGTTTTCGTATCTGCAAGCCCCTGGCCTGATCTCAGGGCAGTTGCTGATTGACTGCTCTTTTTATCTGGGCCTTGTCTGAGAAGCCCGGGCTGTCCTTCTGGGAATTGGAAGCTTAAGGCCGAACATGGCTGCGTGTTCTAAAATGGAGTAAGTCATGTTCTCTGACTTTCAACTCTCGGTTCTCACTTTGGCCTTCTTTTCAATGCTAATGTTTAGGCAGATGTACTGGAAAGGTGTCTGCTGCTTTCCTGATGTTGATTCTGTGTCAGACCTGCAGAAGCAATGCAGGGTCCTTGTCCCTCACCTACACCCCAATGCACCACGCTGCGAGGCAGCTTTTGAATGCTCGGGAAGTCTGAGCAGGCTGTGTGGTCTGTGGCTCTCACCTTTGGTTCTTACTTCAAGCACTCCTGCCCCCTGGGCTTCCTGGGACCTTTTGCATGTTCTTAAAAAGTGGCCACTTCAAGTTTGTGCTCCTGAGTACGTTTTGATGATCATATTTCTCTTTTGTTATGTCTGTTTGGATATGGACACCTGTGCTTTCTCTCTGCCTCTTTGTCTCCCTCTTTGTCTGTCTCTGTCTTTCCTTTCCTTTTCTTGCTCTTATGGTATTTCTACCTAATGGTTCTTATCTATCTATCTATCTATCTATCTATCTATCTATCTATCTATCTATCTATCTATCTATCATCTATCACTAATCTATTATCTATCGTTATCTATCATCTTTCTACCATTATCAGTTATCTATTATCTATCTTCATTCTTCTAGCATACCTATCATCTATAATTATCTATCACTATCTATCTATTATTTATCAATGATCTATCATTATCTATCATCTATCTGTCATTTATCATATCTATCTATCATCTATCCTATCTATCGATCATCTATGTATCTATCTGTCATCTGTTTATCAATTCATCCATATATCTATCTACTTCTCTCCCACTGTCTTCCATATCTTGACCCCATTCTCATGTTCCTGGCTCAGTTTGCTTTTCTTGAGTGGGCGAATGGATGCTTCCTATCTCCTTTCTAAGCGAAGGACACATTTCATACACCATTCTTCTCCTTCCACTTCTGACACCATTTTTACCATTCTGCCTCCACTAGCACTAATTTTAAAAATACTTACAATTCTGTAATTAATTTCTGCACACTTGTGTTCATGAGAACACATCATATGTGGAGGTCCTAGTACAACTTTCAAGGGCCGGATCTCTTCTTCCACCACGTGGGCTCCAGGGATACAATTAGGGTCGTTGGGTTTGCAAACAGTAACTTAACTGGCTGAGCTATCTTCCCAGCCCAGAATTCTTCATTCGTGTGTGTGTGTATGTGTGTGTGTGTGTTCATATTCATGACCAAAATTAGGAAGAGCTGTTTTTCTACAGAAAACGCAGATTTAACAATATTGAAATGTGCTGCTGGGCATATTGCTTTTAAGACAGCATCATGAACAATTTAATATTTTATCTTCGACTCAAGTGTTGCTTAGGAAAGGGTTTCTAAAATTCCAGATATTGTTCTTTGCAATTATTGCAATGATTAAACTCTAATTTGTTTTTTAGTATATTGATGTTAAACATGGCATTTTCTGTTTTTTTTCATCTCTCTTTTGAACGTAATATTTCCTACATGAAGTAAAGCAAATACAGTGGACAGAAGGAAAGAATGCAAACATTCTGGCTAAAGGGTGTGGAGACTTCTGCATATAGACAACCATGTCTATATAAAAGTGTGTGTATGCTGTATATGGGATAAATTCAGTTTTATGTAAGTTGTCTCTAGTTTACCTTTGGCTGCTGTTTAAAAGGTGAGGTTCACATGGCTGAGTGAGAGATTGAGATGCCTCACAGTTGTGTTCCTTGCCAAATATTTTAAAGGCTCTCCTTCTTGCTTAGTGGGCAAAGGCCCTTGGAAACTGCATATTTGAGTCAGTATTCATATTTGGGTAGAATATTTTTGCCTTAAGTACAGCTGGATGCAGTCGAGCAAACAATTGTGTAAGCAGACTCATCTCCAGCTGTGTGTTTATGTAGAGTGAGCTCAAATGTATTTTACTCTTCATTCTCCTTCCAAACTCCAGAAGTTCCTTTACTTTAATTACATATTTCATAGAGTACAGATGACTAATATTGGATTGGGGCTGTTTGGTTCTGACTAACAGCCTTAGCTTTGTGGATTTGATCCTTGCATTGGCAGCTATTGTGTGAAGAATGTGTTAGAGGCCCGGCTTCCGGGGCTTTATGTGAGGCATGCTCAGGCTTTTAACTGTTTTCTATCTTTTGAAGTATGGTCTGTGCTTTTTCACAGCAAAACTCCAAACCCATCACCAGAAATCTAGAAGGCTGGAAGTTGTGTGTGTGTGTGATGTATTTTTGCAGTGTTGAAGCTGAACTCAGTGCCTTGCACATGCTAGACAAATGCTCTACTATCCAGTTATTCTCTCTCTCTCTCTCTCTCTCTCTCTCTCTCTCTCTCTTCTCCCTCTCCCTCTCTGCCCAGGGCTGTTAGGCAAGGTCTCACATTGTACCCAAGTTAGGTTCTATGAGATTCTTCTGCCTCTGCCTCCTGAGCTTTGAGATTTCAGTATTGTTGAACTTTTACATTAACGTACAACTTCAAAAGATGAAAATTAGACATATTACAAAGCTTTAACATCTGGAATGGTATTGAGACTTCAGATTGGAGAACTGCTCTTGGGTCGAGAACTTTTGTCTTCAGTGTTCTGTTTGTTTTGGTTTCCCCTCAGTAGTTTCCTGTGACCTCTCACTATGGCCGTGCATCAGCTTCTCACATGGGAATGTGGACCAGGGAGGCACAACGCTCCATGGCTCCATGGTGAGAGGCGCTGCTTTCGTCCTTCGGCTCACGCTGACCAGAGCTGGGGTGGAAGAGCTGATGAGATTTATTGTCCATCCAATAGGCTTCACTGGGACACATCGAGCACCCTCCTTCGGCCAACACTATTGTACTGGCGGACTTCTTTTCAACTCTGATTACCAACGTGCAAATGTTAGGAGACAGTTGCCTGAGTCCAGCATCTCAGGAACAACCTCCATCTTGCTGGCAGGGCCAACATGGAGTGCATGTTCCCAGGCTCAGGAACTAATTCCTAGCCTGCTTCTTCAGGGGTTTCATGTTTGTCTGTTAACCAGTAAAGAATGAAGAGGGATGTTGTTGCTGATTATCTAAAATAAGATACACACGTCGTCAATGTACTGTCTGCCATGACTTAAGTTAACAGCATGCAGCTTGCCCACTCTTTGTTCCCTTATCATTCTGAATTCCAGGCCAGAAGTCCAATAGGGGACTTGATGGCAAAAGCTGAATCGAGGACCCTGAAACCAGGTGACCTGGATAAGGCCTAGTCACCAACATTTACTTCCTTGTGTCAACATATGATTGGACGATGCTACGGCCCACCCTGTTCCCTCTCGCTTTGGGATTCCATCCCTTAAGACTGCTGTACAATTTCTCTTCATGTTTGCAGTTCAGCTCCTGATTCTGTTCTGCAGCTCTGATCCATCACTAGCAGCCTGTGTACAGTAACATTTTGTTGTCTGCTTAAATACTTACTAAGACAAACACACAAAGACACAGTAGGCTCCCGTGTCTATGCTGTCGTTCCTGACTGATCAGATTTCGCTGCCCAATTCAAATAAAGATCTAGCTTTGCTGGACCCTTGTGACTGCTTGGGGAGTTTTGGTTTTTCGAACCCACCACAATCTCAGCTGCAGTCTACAGCTAAGGGTTAGTTTTCATAGACAATCTAGGATGTTCCTACTTCCATGTAGAAAGTTATTATTTCTATTTGCGGTGAGAACCTTGGTACATATGAGAACTTACTGGGTAGGAGGCTTGTTAATATTTACTTAAAATACCATCTTCCCCATTCAAATATATTAGTCTATGGGGGCCAAATGTATTCAAAATACCAATCACTCCAATGCCACTTCACCTCATAGCCCTGCAACCCTTGACCCTTAACTACCTACTTTCCTCCATTCCTAGATTCCTCCTCACCCTTCCCAACTTGCAATCATCTCTTTTAAATTCTCACTACCCTTCACCCCTCCTCCACCTTTCTCCACCCCTCCTCCTTTGTTCTTTCCAGGACCCTGTCTCCCATTTCCCTCCTCTGCCACCGTGAACCACCCTCCCTGAAAATCTTCATCTCCCCATCCTCTTCTCTTCTGCTCATGCTCACTTCTATATATATATATAAAAAAATACCATCTTCCCTTACCTCCAGATCTGTCTGTCTGATCCAGGAAGTAGCTCTTTGAAACAGGAGTACATAAGACTCCCTGCTCTTCTGTGGTTTGGCTTTCAAGTACCTCTAGGTAACTGTGGTCCAAAGATACCAAGCAGAAGATCCCGAGAAAGTCAGGAGCAGGAGGGAGTCTCGTGCAGGCTGGCCCTGTCTTACTGAGGAAGTGAAATGTCTACCTGTTTGTTTTCCATGCTAAGCACACGATCTAGCTGCTTAGCACTCAGCATCCTCCTTGTCATATGGATTTTAAAACCAGTGCTTATTTTCATGTAGTCTAAATCTGTGTCGGGATAACTATGCCCCTAATAGCACTGCATATCATGGAGGTATCCCAAGTCTGAAGAAGGAGAAGGAAGAGGAGGAGGAGGAGGAGGAGGAGGAAGAGGAGAAAGAGAAGAAAAAAATAAGGTACAGTATAAAGGATAAAACACATCACATTTCTATTAAAATATCTTGCTATAATTATTCAATATTCTTACTGGTTATTATATTAATCTTCTACTGTTCCCAATTTATAAATTAAATTTCATAGTAGATATGAGTATATAGGAGAAACACGGTATATACAGGAAGTCTAGGCATATATTTCTCTCAGATAAAGGGAAATAACTGTTCTTTTTCATAGTCAGAGATGTAGCAACTTGCCCAGTGCCTGTCACAGGTGGCTGTTCTTGTTTGTGGAGACTTCCCACAGCAGCTGAGTGGCTGAACCAGGGAGTGGAAGTCTCAGTGGTGTAGCTCCAACAGCAATGGTGAACACCATCATGGTTCCCTGCCAGGGCACAGGTGGTTACAGAGCAGCATAGGACATATCTCTGTTGACAACACCTCATGTACACACTGTGGCCCCAGTGTAGTAACACAGTGCTGAGAGAAAACCCTGGCAAGCATAAAGGGAGGGAGGAAGAGTTGAATCTGGTTCACAGTTCTAGTCACAGAACGCAGGAAAGAGTCCACAAAATTCTACTGATCCTTCCTCTATTTTATAAACCTTGACTCAAATTTTCAAGCAAATGTAAGTGGTTCCAGTATGCCCTCTTACTTCTCTTTGTCATTTCCTCCTTTCTACATATTTATCAATAATCTTGTCTTATTACTTAATTTCTAAAACTTTCACTCCCATTACACAGTCATCTAATTTTGTTTATATATGATTTCCACTATTGGGCAATCTCTGACTTTTCTTTTTTGCATCTTTTATTTCTTCTTTATTTTTTCTCTACTATAATTTTGGGAGAATTCCGATTTTACTTTAAAAAAAAAACCTTATGTCTTAAGCTTTTTCTCTCTTATATATTCATATATATAATTTAATTTTGTTCTGAGCTTCCTCATTAGTAGGACATCTTTGTTTTTATTGTTTGCTTGCTTTTTCTTTCTTAAAATTTTGTCACAAGATCTTGCTGTATTACCATCTGTAAAATTCTTCTCCATTTTTCTTCTTCATATTTATTTGTTGTCTTCTATCTCATTTCAATTTCTTTCTAAATTTCATTCATCTACTCTTTTCACATTTCATTTTTCAATCAAAAATATTAATATCATAGAACACTGTGCATTAGATCTGCCTCTTTGGTTTTGTGCTCATTAGTGATGTATTGGAGGGGCAGCATGGGTTTCCAGTGTGTCTCTCTTATCTCATACAGTTTGATGTTGCTATCACAAATGTTTAACTTCATTCTTCTGCTTGTTACTGAGAATTGGGCCCAAGGGATTAAATCAATAAGATCCCCAAATAAAACCTGAAAAGAGGGCCGGGTGTGGTGGCGCACGCCTTTACTCCCAGCACGCGGGAGGCAGAGGCAGGCGGATTTCTGAGTTCNAGGCCAGCCTGGTCTACAGAGTGAGTTCCAGGACAGCCAGGGCTATACAGAGAAACCCTGTCTTGAAAAACAAACAAACAAACAAACAAACAAAAAAACTGAAAAGATTTAACAAATTGATAAATGTATAAATTCTGGTCAAGATTCACAAGAAAACAGAAACAAAAACAAAAAGCAAAGAACAAGGTAATGACCCCCTCCAAAATACCACAGTGCCTCCAATATCAATCAAACCTGAGATTCATAACGGTTTCAAAGCTCTATTCAGTGACCTCAAATAGGATATGGAAAGTCAGGAGGATTTAATCCAGGAGCTGCAGAGAAAGACAAGAGGCAGGAAGGGTAAGCAACCGGGCCAGAAGATCAGTGCTACATGATCTGGGGTGAAGGTCAGAGACATGGAAATATTCAGCAAGAAAACAGGTTTTGAATTTTAACAACCCAGAGAAATGTTGAAACGAGAAACAATGGATTAAATACAAAGCGCAGAGGCAGGCATCATCAGCAGTACATGTGACCAAATGGAAGAAAGTATGTTATGGAAGTGGAGAAGATCAATGAGATGCATTCAACTACCAATAAAGGAGAAAAAGCATCCAATAACCAGCAAGCCTAAGAATCCTCGGAATAGAAGATGGCGCTGAGATGAGAAACTAAAGGTTTAGAGAATCAATTCAATGAAAGTACAGTCGAAACTTTTCAAAGGATAACTGAAAACTCAAACACATGAAGCATCAATCCCCCAAACATGCATGATCAGAGAAGAAGCTTTCCATAGATCTTAAAGTTAAGATGCCAAACATACAAAGAAAAGAGGCAATGCTGCAGTCTGTAGAGAAAAAACACCACCTCTCCTACAAAAGCAACTGCATGGTAAATTCAGATCTATGGCCAGAGCTCCTAAGAGCCAGGAAAGCATAGGACATTGTATTTCAAGCCTTGAAAGCAGATATCTGACAGCCAAGATTTCTGTGTCTGGTAAACTTACCTTTCAAAACTGACAGAGAAATGAGACAGGAACAAAGTAACATAGCTTATAGTCATCAAGCCAGCACTGCAAAGCAATTAAAGAACCAAAGACAGTCTTAATCACAAGAAAGGATACATTCTGACAGAAATAGGCTAACAAGAGAGTTAGGAAAGAATTCATCACGTCTAATTCAGCAAGCCAACACATCTCTAATACTAATAAAGAAGAAATAAAAGAACAAACAACTATCTTACCAAACAGGAAAATAACCAACAAAATCATGGCAAAAAGTAAAAAAAAAAAATCCTCTCAATAATAAATGTAAATATAAATGACTTTAACTCATACATAAAGAAACACAGCCTAGGTTGTTAGGATTGGTCTAGTACTTGTATCCAAATGCTAAATACTGCATCCCAAGACAGGATTGCTTCAATACAAGCAAATTCTCACGTTCACCAGCTTTTGTTGTGCAAAGCTTGCCCTGATTGGTTAATAAAGATGCCTAAAGGCTAGGCTGGGCAGAAAGAGGAGGCAAAGCAAAGGTTCCTGGGCTTGGGGCTCTCAGGCAGGGATGAATAGGAGGAAGAGGGTAGAGAGAGAAGGAAGTCTCCATGGGGTAGGTTGACCGTGAGCATATGTCCTGATGGAGTAGGAGCAGCTCAGGCTGAACATGGCAAGTGTTATCTCAGTGATCACCAAAGTGGAGTAGATAAAAAAATAACATAGAGTTGACAGCTGCCCAGCTCTGATGCTTCTAAGCTTATCATAAATGTAGAGGTTTCAGCGTTTTTTTTATCTAGGAACAATATAGTCTGAAGTGGGGTGGGAACCCCTTATAGATATTTAAAGACCAAAGGGGGTGTAACGACCCCCCAAACAATAATTACTGCAACACTAGGTGACTGTTAAAACAAAAACAATCACGACACAAAACCCAAGAAACAACTATCTGTTGTTTCCAAAGAACACAACTCCCTTGGAAAGACACCCACAGAGTGACAGTGGTGACACAGAGTGACAAAGAAAGAAAACCATCTATCAAAAGAATGGAAGCAAAAAGGTAGCTGGTAGTTATTCTCATATCTGACAAAGTAGATCTCAAAGCAAAGCCTGGATGTGAAAAGGCCACTGTATATTAGTAACAAGAACACATCATTAAGATGTTACAATTGTATAAGCTATATTGTATAGATGTTACAATTGTATAACTATATAAGATGATATAATTATAATTTTACAATAATTGCATAATTGTATATTATATTCATTGATGTCAGCATTCCTAATTTTACAAATAACAAAAAACCGATTAACTTAAAATATCAGCTAGGTCCTGATGCATTAACAGTAGGTGAATTCAATATTCCACTCTACTCTTTAGATAGACCATACAACCTTAAATTAACAAATTTCAGAGTTAAAGTGAATCACAGATCAATGGATGTAACAGCTATGTACAAAATTATTCTGTCCAATGGATATGGGATGCACATTCTTCTCAGCAGGTCAATTCTCAAAACCATCTTCTTGGCTAGTAATTCTTAACAAATGCAAGAGACCTTGAAATTAAAAATCAATACAAAATGCTTTCTCTGAGTAGAACTGAGGATTGTGCCTTCAGGAGTGCGTGTGATGCTTCCCATTAGCCTTCCACTTGGCAGGGAGATTGGGAGAGAGAGGGTGAGGTGGAGGAGATGGAGTGTTGTTTCTTGTCTCTGACAAGATGCCTGAGAAAGGCAGTGCAGGTTCTGTCTCTGCTAACTGGGGGCCACTGGGAAGAAGCAAACAATAAAGACGAGAAGGGTGAGACTGGAGTTCAGGAGATAACCCTCAGCTTTATCCGTAATTCAGGAGAGAGGGAACCCATGGTTCAGCATAGAGATGGGAGCTCAGTAATGGCTGATTAAAGGAAACTACGTGTCTTAGTTACACTTTGGTGTCTCTGTGCAGAGACACCATGACCAAGGAAACTAAGAAAAGAAAGCGTTCAATTTGGCAGCTCACAATCTCCAAGTGTTAAGAGGCCATGATCATTGTGGCAGGGGGCATGGTGTAGCAGGTAGGCACGCATGGCACTGGAGCAGAAACTGAGGCCCTTACTGATCTATAGATGAGGGGGGAGACTTAGACTTGGACTTCTAAAATCTCACAGCCCACCCCCAGCCACACGTTCTCCAACCAAACCATACCCTGTAGTCCTTTCTGAACAATTCTACCATCTAGGGACGAAGCATTAAAATATATGAACCCATGGAGGCCATTCTCACTTAAACCACCACGCTACGCTAATTCAAAGAATGTTGTGCTTATGAGCTGCCTGAATTGGAAAAGATCTTTAAACAAGGAATGCAAAATCCTTATAAAGGCTTGCACAAGAGACCTTGAAATATGGCGACACATGGTTTCAGTCTGAGTTACACAGAAGCAGAGAAACTGAGTGTGCAACTTCCTTCCCCTCCTCAGTACAAAGAAAGTCACTCTGATGAACTGGCTCATGTGTGCTCATGTGCACCACTGGGAACAATCGGGTCCACTGCCTTAGCTCTCTAGGAGTGTTGAGGGTTGGAAGACAACAGAAATAGGGCAGGTATTACTGAGAGAATTGAGTATGAGAGGGATAATGTTTGACAGTTCACTGGTCCAGATATATTTAACTAATTATACTATGTTCAAAGGAGACTATATCTCAGGAGAGTTACTGAAGTGGTTAATTCATCAAGGACCTTCGAAGTGATATTGGGCTTTAGTGGTGTGGCCAAGTCCCATGGTGGTCTGTTATCCTAATGAGGTAAGTGAAGCTCTGGAAAATATAAATAACTTAGATTATCAAAATGTAAGACAAATCAAGAGGGGGTGAGAGAAAGGAAAACAGACAAAGGGTCCTTTCCAGACTACTTGAAGAAAAATGTGGCAAGACTTGTGTTGAGCTAGAGTTTCTGGGGAAGAAATTAACTGAGCAAACGCTGTCCAAGTTAGCTTTTGGAAGGATCTAAAGCCTAAAACAATCACAGTTCACAGAAGATAAATAATAAAACTGCAGATTAAAAACCAAGTCAAGCTTGACTGGAGTTGGTGTGTTCTTACCAACTGCTGCTTCTCTCCTTCCATTAACTCTACTGGAATGGAGATCACTTGCCCTGCTCAGGGAATTTTTAGCTGCCAGGTACGGCCGAAGGAAAGCCAAGGATCATGGTGCTGGTTCAGGGGCTTCGGTACAGGGGAACAACTCTAGCAACAGACATGGCAAGTTAGAGCATAACTCTGTTCCCTCTTGGTCCTGATCCAGGCCCAGCAATGCAAACAGGTCCCATAGAATCAGAGATGAGAAGATGTCTAATGGTTCCACACCAGCAACAATTGCCCTGGGTAGCTTATGGAAAATGATTGTGGAGAAGTAGATGGAGTAGTATCTCCCATCAACAGCACTGTTCCCAATACTACTGCTTTGATGAAGCAATCGCTGCAATACAAGTCATGAGATCGTTTCATGCTGTCTTGGACATTGCCAACATTTCTGTCATTGGTATCCCTTCAGTTGTCCAAGACCAACTGACATTTTCTTAGAACAAACAATGGGTACCATTCACAGAACATGCTGACCCTCTGTAAAGTGTGTCTTTCTAGAGGATGCTAACTCTTGAGTCTCATAGATTTGTACGGGGAGTTGAAGGAGCAGTAAAAGAGCAGTTAAGAAATTTAAGTGAAGGCATTCTGCACAAAAGGGCACACTCACAAGACACAAGAGTTTGGTGTGAAAAGCCCAATAGTAGAGGTGGGCTATTGCCTTATGAGTTAATGGCCAGAGAAGTCCTAGAGGCTTCTCAAATCGTAGGCCATTGTCACAGCTGCTGGTTATGTGCCAGAATTAGACAGCAAGACCCTCTGGCTGAAAACTGTATGTTTTGGTTTCAAGACATGAAAAAACTCAAGGTGGGACTGGGCTGGAAGCTCCTTCCGTCTTGGCTAGCTTTCATGGTGGTAAAAGATGCCATTTAGACTCTTGAGAGAGAATTCTCATCGAAAGTTCTGCTCAGCTATAAAGCCTGTGTGTTCTAGTATCAATGTATCGCATGTATCGCCCACATGTGAAATGGTGACATAACTCTTATGGGTGCAACCAACTGTCTTCTTGTTGTATTTAAGGCCTAATCTAACCAAGGGAACTCATGTTTAACACTGCAAGTCACTGTATGTCAAAGGCGCTCATAAACGCCAGTGGGGATACCACTGCTATTGTTTTGTTAAATGGGTATGATATGTTAAATTGTCTTCTCAGCTTTTGTATTTATGACCATAGATTGCTGCTCTGTCTTCTTCTGTCAGTAATGAAGGAAAATTATTTGTAAGAGGCAATGTATTATAGAGATTAATAACGGGTCAAGTACCTGGGAATATGTGACTTCTTCTGGCATAGAAGCCCAGTGCTCAGCTATAAGTGGAAGAAGATAATCAGACACCTATATTACTCCCCTGAGAGTCAGGGCATATTGTAGAATAGACAGGAAAAATAGCCAGAAGAAGGGATGGGTTATTGTATAGCTCTCTCCTACTAGAAGGAGGGTCTTAAGACTTAGAAGATAAATAGAGGTTACAAGGTGCAGGAAGCTCCTGAAACTTACAGAACTCAAAGGGGTCCTCCCCAAAGTCATAAATCAGCACACAACCACTGAGCAGAGAATGGTTGTCGAAGTTGCCAGCAAGATGTGAAAGGAGCTACTGGGATCCAGTTTCTGTGAGTTGTGGTGCAGCTACTTTTGAGCAAGTCATTGATTCACTAAGATAGAGATTTGAGTAGAAACATTTCTTTGTTCTCTCATCTGGAGTGAGCACACATTCATTTATATTTCCTAAAAAGTCACACAACAGTGGCTCATACAGGGAAGTCCTGAAAAAGGGCCCTGCATCTCCATTGTCTGAGGAGCTTGGCTCTCACACTAGCTTACTGTGGTATTCATCAATTTATTAAAATTAACTTTTGCCAGGTACTAACTCACCTGTGGCATTTATCTACTTATTAAATTGGTTTAACTGAATTATTTTATTAGCTTCTCTGTCACTTGGAGATATCTGCCCAGGTCAGTGATATTTAAACCCTGTTTAAGCAATAGGTTCTCCCTGTGGGAACTAGTTATTAACCAGATTTTGGGTTATTTGGTTGACCTATGACCACATTTCTTGGGTGAGTTTAAACAAACGTATTCATGTGAAATTTATCTTCGTTTGTGTGTTCCCCCTTTACCTACCCCAACCCCATTCGAGGGTGAGGCTTTGCTTTCTGAGCTGACAAAGGAAGCCAGTTCCTCAGTCTTGAACACACAGAAAGAGATGCACTCTCAGCCAGATATGTGATCCCGAGCTACTGGCCCTCCTTCCTGGAGAGATGACCTCTGTAAACTAGTTCACAAGGCCTGCTCTTGTTTGGAGAGGCACATCTGCATGGAGCTGAGCTTGCCAAGAAACCTCAAGCTGCTCGGCCAGTCTCCTGAGCATGGCAGAGTTCCCATTTCTCATGCTGGAAAGAGCTTTGGAAAATAGGAACGGGGACTAAGCTGTGCTTCATCCCGGGCTTATGTCCTCCAGAGTGAGAGGAGCCAGCTGGGGGTGGTGGTGTCATGGTTGGAATGGAACCTCAGCAGAAACCAAGTCCTAGGCATTGGGGTTGCTAGCCTAAGCCATGGTCAGTATGCCAGTGTTGTGTGTAGCATCCAGGGCTTACAGCTCACTGGGCCAGGGCTAGGAATAATGGCTCCAGCATGGAAGTAAAAACTTCTCTTTTTAAATCAGGCCATATGTTCCCTTGGCATAGTTGTTCTAGGAAATGGTAGAACAGTTTTATTTCAGGGAAATTATGGTTCTTGGAATGTGTCTACAAAAGGACTCTTGCCTGAGGGAAGTGAATGCACCTGTTGCTGAAGGACGAGCCAGCCTTATCTCCTCCCTATAGAACCTGGGGAGGGTAGAATCCAAGCACCATGGACATGACCCTTCCACTGAATGAGCTTGTCCAGTCTGCACTGAGAGTCAAGCACAGGTTGTTTGCCTTTGACACCAGAATTTACAGCCCTGTAATTCTGGAGGCCAGGAGTGGAAACTGAGGTGCTGGCAGGGCCGATTCTTCCCAAGGGCATGAGGAAGAAGTGTTCCAGACCCATCTCCATATATATCTTCTCCTGTATCTTGGCATTGCCTTTAGCCTCTGTGCAAATACTCCCATGTTCAAAATGCTCCTTTTTGTAAGGACCCACTCTAGTCCAGCATCACCTCATGTTAACCAATTTCCTTTGCACAACACTGTTTCCAAATAAGGTGCTTTACTGAGGTTCTAGAGATTAGGAGGACCTGTCATCTTAGGTTGGCCACAATTCCTCCTATACCATTCCTTATGTTGGGGGTAGACTATTGAGACCTGAAGGAGAAAGGAAGTAGGTGAAAAGCATTTTACCACTAAGGGCCAACTGCACCATCTGCAACGGTGAAAGCTGTTGATTGATTCTCGCCAGATTCCTGATCGTTTGAGGCTCCCTTTGTAATGAGTTGACCTCTTAGTGACAACCTCCCCAGAAAAGAGTTCCACAAAGGTACAGTGATTTTTATTTATTTATTTATTTATTTATTGAGGATCAGGAGAGAAGGTGATACATTGAAATCAGACAGAGCTGCACACACCTTGGGAGGGAGACTAAACTGATCCTATATCACAAGCCAGGAAACAGACTCACAGAGAAGTGTTTCAAAACTGGTGGTCTTAGCCACTCAAAGGCCCAAGGAGCTGCACAGGTAGGGAAAGGGAAAATAAGCAGAAATGAATTCAGGGAAGGAGCCTGTTCCTCTGGACCACAGGGGCTGTAGGTGCCGTATTAAGGTTAAAGGGAGCAAGTGGAGGGACTAGAACTCTGTGACTAACTTGTTCTTCCTTATATTTGAAGGGGACAACTCTTAAAGTTGATGACACATGATGACACATGATGAACAAAGAGGTGCACAGAGCCCTTCCTAGGCCTCAGACTTCATGGCTTTATCGTGGCTCCATGCTCAGCACAGAGGAATGCCATCTGTCACCTTCTGTTTTGATTTGTTGCATCAGGTTCTCCCTCCCTGGAGGTGCTGACTCGGAGCTAGGTTTGGTAGATCTTGTCTCATCCTAAGGGAGGGTCAGTGTTTGAAGAGAACAGGAAGAGAAAGAGAGAGAGAGGGGGGAGGGAGGGAGGGGGGGAGGAAAGGAGGAAAGGAGGAGGGGAGGAAGGGAGGAAGAAGGGAGAGAGGACAGAGACTGTAAGACAATACATACATGTGTGCACTGCTTGGCGGACATCTGGCAGTTTCCCCTCCTACATGCTGTACATACAGTTTCAATGACTTGCATCTGGGATGCTTGACATGTTAGGGGCAAAAAAAAAAAAAAAAAAAAAAAAATTCACATGGGGTCTGAATCTCAGCTGCCTTAGGCATGTGCCACAGGGACTTGGTGAATCCCTTGTGGCTTGTTTCTATCATGGGCCACGTTTTCCCCCACCTGCTGCTGTTGCTGGTTTGTGACATTGGAAATGGTATTGAGTGGCATCCCCCTGAGTTACAGCCTAGCCCTGAATCAGACTACAGTGTGCTTCCCAAGACATTGCCGATATATGCCTGTGAGGAGCATATCCCGTTGATCATGTCCGACCATGCCAGGGCCATCACAGTAGTGAGTCTCCCTTGCTTTGGTCTTTTTCATTTTTTTCTGCTTTAGATAGCAATTATCAGCTCTCCCCATAGTGTCCTGAGAACCAAGTGCTGCCCATAAGCACAAATCCTTTCTTCTTCCACTTGTACCCTTCAGATATTACTTCCTGTAGGTAGGAAAGCCAAAAAAAGCCACCTTCCCTCTGTCCCCCTATACGGATGGTTTTGTGTCAACTTGACACAAGCTAGAGTCATCAGAAAGGAAGGAGCCTCAGTTGAGGAAATGCCTCCATGAGATCCAGCTGTGAGGCATTTTCTCAGTTAATGATGAGTGGGGGAGGGCCCAGCCCATTGTGGGTGGTGCCATCCCTGGGCTAGTGGTCCTGGGTTTCATAAAACAGCAGACACAGCAAGCCAGGGGAAGCAAGCCAGTAAGCAGTACTCCATGCTCTATGCCATGTTTGAGTTCCTGCTCCGACTGCCTTCCATGATGAGCAGCAAGTGGAACTGGAAACTTTCTTCCCGAACTTGCTTTTTGCTCATGGTATTTGATCACAGCAATAGAAGCCATAACTAAGACATTTCCCTCTTCCAGGAGAGAAACAGGAGAGTGCAGAGCTGTATACCCATGTTCTCACTCCACAAAGCTTGGAGACGCTAGAGACTGGCTGAGTGAGACTCCCAGCTTGGGCATTGACTGGCAAGTCATTACTTCTCATGGCCCTACGTTTGCTTTCCCAGTGGCTCCCTGTAAGCCATGCAGTGATGATGGGGGTGTCAGAGCTCTTGGAGACACAAGTGGATAGCAGGGTGAGTCTCTGAGATATTGCTTAGGCCACGTGAAGACCCAAGGCCTTGACTCATGGGAAACTTGGCCCATGGCAAATGAGCTCGGCTGCCTGTTGTTACCTTGTTAGAGCACCCACTTTTCTCACTGTGAGGCATTCATGTCTTTGAATATTGCGCAGCTCTGTTTCCAGATTGAGCCTTGGTTGTCATGTGGACGTCTGGCTTGCCTGAGCATGCATGCAACCCTACACAGCTCTGTTTCAGGGCCCCTGTGGACCTATGCTCTCTGCTAGTCTCACTGAAGCCAGTGAGGAGATGGGAAGGGTCATATATTTATATCTCCAGTTAAGTCCCAGCTGTGTAGTGTTGGGATACTGTGGTAGGAATTTTCCATTAGCGTGGAGAAGGCTATTTTTTTCCATGGCTGGAAAAAGCACATCTGAGTGGACTTGTTCTGGGGCTCCAGGCATGGACAGCTGTGTCAAGATCAAGCCAGGGAATCATCTCTTCTCTAGAGGAGAGTGCAATGGAGTTCCTACCATTCCTCAGCCGTCCTCACTCAGGTGCAGAGAGGCGAGCCTGGGTTTGACCGGAGGCTTTCAGAAGGCCAAACAGGTCAATAGCCCACCTGTCTAAAGACCCTCTCCAAGAGCTGAAGGGGAATTTTTTTCTTGGGTCTGAATTTCCTGGACAAGGAGTAGGGTGGGTTGTCTATTACACAAAGCTCCTGTTCACCCAAATTTAAGAAGCCTGATTAGGAAAGGAACCCATGACTGCAGGGACCTTGAGTGCATTTCACAGGCTGAAGTTGATTGGAGGCGCTTATTAAATGTAATGATTGCTGTTTGTGTTAAGTAGCAGGTACTCCTTAGGAAACGTCTTTATACAGATTTAAAGGAAGTATCTTGATCTTGGTGGCAGGGTCTTCTGAAAATTTCCTGCAAGATACAGGATTCCATACATTTTGCACTATTGGATAAAATAGTTGTAAAGAAGTGGAGTGGTTTAAAACAATTGCATTCACTGCTCCGGCACACATAGTATTCCCTGAGTCCAGGAGGAACCTAACCCTTGGTAGTCACTTTTACTGTGACCAACCTCCTTCTTCCTTAATTGCTAGAAATTGCCTTTGAGGCTTAAGACAATTGTCCCTCACAAGTGTGTGCACCATGACACCTTTGTGACAGAGTGCAAGCCCTGTACTGTCATGCTTTGGTGGCCAAGGGTAAGTTGTTCACAGAGTTTCTGCAGGTACCAAAGCCTGTGGCCGCTCAAATCTCTAGCATAGAACGGAACAGTGTTTACATATACACTATGCCTTCCTTCCGTATACATTAAATCATCTCTGGAATATTTTTGATACTTAACAGGGTGCAAATGATATGCACATAGTTGCCATACTATCTAATTATGGAATGATGGGGAGAAAAATGTCTATCCACGTTTAGTAAACACACATTTCCCCCATCTTGTCGTCCCTGCCTACTGGATGCTAAGGGTGCCTTAAATGCACTCATGTGTCATCTCCTTATAGTTGGTGGAACCCGTGGGTGGTGAGCTCGGGGATATAAAGTAACTATAATTTACTGAGTGCTATCGAAGTGGACACTGGGCCAAGGGACTTACAGAAGTCATCTTACTTTGCAGAATTACAACCAGTCACTGTTACTAATCCACATAAGAGCTGTGGAAACTGGAGCAATATTGATCACATTAAAAGGTACTTTCCTGAGCTGGGATCTTCCTGGACTTGAGGAATACTATGTGTGCTGGAGCAGTAAATGCAGTTGTTTTAAACCACCCCACCCCATTACAACTGTTTATTTAATAGTGAAAAAATGTATGGGATCTCATTCCCATGATCCCCTAGACAGGACAAGTTGTCCAAGATCACACAACTGTTACTAAGGAAATAGCAGAACCAGGATTGCACTTACACTTGGTCCTCTCGGTTAGCCTCCTTAGAGTGGCAGGGCTCAGTGTGCAGAGCAGCTACTGACAGGCTTGGTGTGACGCAGACTGATGCTGGCCATCTTGAAGGGAAAGGTCATCAGTCAGACTCCAAGGGATGCACAAGGGATTGCAGAACACAGCCACATGGCAAAACCAGATGATGTGTGGGGCTGGGAGGAAGGGATCCAGGGATTCGATTTCCCAAATGTACAACCTAGTACTCAGCTTGTGCCTCTACACACAGCTAGGGGAGGCTTGCTGGGGGAGAGACATGCTGGGAGGCGACAGGAGTCTTTTGAAGCTGTGTGTTTGATGTTGCATTTTGGTCTGCAGGGGGCTTTGGAGCCATGAACATCTGCCTGCCACCTCCTTCCGTTTCTGAAAGGCGTATCACTCTTGCCTCTCAGAGCCCGAGGGCTGCTTGCCCAGGGCTTTTGACCTGGCTCCAGGTTCCTCTGTATGCTCTGTTCCGGGTCCAGGTGGAAACACTGAGCAAAACGAGACTGTTGTTTTTCTATAGAAATCTGAACAAGAAACTAATTGCACAATCGGAAAACAGGAAGAGAAATGCCGAGTTCAAGGCCACGGGCAGAAGCAGTTGTCCTGGGATGTCTTGGCCAGGACATCTGAGACATCAGGAATGCACAACGTCGTTTCCTTAGCTCCAGGGAACACTGTCAGAAGCGAAGTCACAAGCCCAGAGCAGTAAGAGCTAGAGAGGGGATACCTTCTAGCAACCACAGGCTTCCTGGAGACACATATTTCATATGGGCACGAGACCCTTGAGCAGGAGACACATGAACGCTGCACAGACTTTACGTAGATGAATTTAGATGAGCCATGACCAGGTGGGACCACGACTGTTGATAGTCAAGCTATGGTTTTAGACTCTTCAAATGTTTTGCTTCTTTATTACTGATGATGGGTTTGGAGAGGAGGGAGTCAACTTCAGAATGGTCCAGATTGATCCAGGATGCCCAGGAAAAACATGAATCCTGCCAAGTCAGAAACAGGTTAAGAGGTAATTGGACCAGATACCCCCAGACTTAGTGTACTTAGCCATTACTTTCCCTTACAAAGCAAGCTGAGGCTCCACCTGCCTCAGACTCGGAGCATCTTCCCAGAACCAGACTTCATTTCTCACTGGGTTAACCTCTGAGCCTCAGGCTCACATCCTCTGTCTCACTCATTTCCCTGAGTATCTCTCCAGACATTCTCCTTTGGGAGAGAATACCCATTGTTGCCCCAGAGAGCATCGAGTTCCATCTCTGCGCATTAATCTGATGACTGGCTGGGATTTTTTTCTGCTATAGGATTGTCATGAGGATGGTGACACTCCTGTTGACATATCCCTCTTCCTGTGGGTGTCATCCAGCCCCTGGTGCCATCACCTTATTGCCTGAGAATTCCAAGAACAGAGCAGTGGTACAAATGCATGTTCTGTCCACCCTGACTGCACTTACAATTCCTGGGAGAAATTCTGCCTGCTTACAATTGCTTCTGAATCAGATGCACAAATATATCTGCATTTGTATGGGTCACAGACCATAAAAGTCTTTCAAAGGAAGAGAAAATGTGATGGAGAAAATTGGGGGCCAGTGACTAATGCCAGCCCTATAACTAACAAGTGGGGGACAAAGCACCCGAGAGCTGTTTAGAGTTGGGAGACAGCTGTTGGTTGCTTCTCTCCTGTGTGAGACTTAACACTCATCTAGCTTGCAGAATGTCCTGGGCTTCAGTGCCTTCCTATCCCCTCAGATTCTGCAAGCATTTATGTGTGCTGGGGGTGGGGTGGGGAGGGCCTTCCCCCCCCCCCAAGGCAGGGAAGATGTGTGAGCTCTGACCAATGCATGGGTCAAACCCATCACAGCGTTCATGCAGGGAAACAACGGCGTGTCTCAGTCACTGAAATGTCATGTTTTCAAGGCAAGTTGTTTTCCCTCCTTTCAAGCCTCAGTCAGCCTCAAGTTCACTGCAAGCAAAGTTTTCCTTCAGCATGAGTGGGCTCGAATGCACTGTGGGAGCTGTCCGGAAGCCTCAGGGAAGGCGACTGCAGATTCGTGCTAGAAAGCAAGCACAGACAGGCCGATGCGGGTGGTGGTGAACAGAGGACTTCTCCGTGTCACAGTAGTGTGTAAATCAGATCTAAGGGTGGATGGACATATCCGGTGGTGTTGCCTCCCCCCCCAAGTTCTCCACATTTTCAGGGAGACACGGAGTCTGCTTGCACATCCAAGGTGTCTCTTAAGCAGCCAAGGACAGCGCTTACAACAGAGCCTGGAAGTTTTCATTTTCGTTTTTCTTCTCAAGTTTACAGACTGTAGCGGGGCATCACATGATAGCCACACATAAATCAAAGCCCAGGCTCTTTTCTGCTGCGCTTTGAGGCCAGTTCCAGCCACTGACACTTCTTTCTTGTCCATTCATCCATTCTGAAAGCATAAACGAGGGGGGCGTCTGGCTCCTGCCGTGCGTGCCTAATGCATAAATTCACAGGGGCTGACACCCAGCTCAAAAGGATCTGTCAGGAGCCCAGGGGACAGAACTGGTCATTGCAAAATACAGGTGCTCAGGAGGTGTTCAAGGTGAAGCTCCACCCAAGGTGCAAAGGATGAAGGGAGTGTGTATCTGGGGACTTAACTGAGTGTGAAGCTGGTGTTAGACTAATGGAGGGTGTGAGGAAGGTCCTTCTTGGTAGAAGGGCAGTGTGACCAGAAGCATGCCCTGGCTCTAATATTCAGTAATTGGAGGCCATGAAGAAGGAGTCACCCCTCCTGTACCCCCTTCATATATCCCAGAGAGGTTGAGATGCTCAACTGGTGCAGGCTCTGACTGCTCCCACCCAGTCCCAGGGCACGCATTGAGCATTGAGGCATGTCGCAGACAGGTAAAAGTCGCCCCTCAGGTTCAACTGTCCATCTGTCTCTCCTTCAGCCCCACAGCCACCCATGCTTTCCTGATGTTCTACGCTCCCTCCAAGATCCTAGAATGTCATTGCTTTTTAATTAAAAAAAAAAAAATCTCTGATTTTTTGAAGTTCACCTTCAGTTTCTGCCTTCTGGGAATCTCTGTAAACACACCTTCCCACTCTGAGAAGCCTGCTTCCCCTGTCACATCCCATAATAGCCATGACATGGGGTCTGCAACATGCATGACACAAATCAAAGAGAGGAAGAGTCTTGGCTTTGGGAGCGCCTTCCCCAGAGCCCTCTTCTCTGGCAAGTCGTCAACGCACCGCTAAGCTCAGCCCAGCCCCAAGAGCTATAAGGAAGAGTCTCGATGTCTGTTCCCCAGACAGCTTTCACATTTTCACACTAAAAACTCCCTAAGACGGCTGACCCTGATGTTTACCAGAGACCCACTTCTGCCACCTCATTGCTTATTAAGAAAACAAGGGGCGGCATCAACCTGGGCGTCCCTGTGCGCCCACTCAGGGACGGAACATTTGTCAGGCCTAGTGCTGATGGATGGGGCCCACGGAAGAATTCCTCATCAGCCCACCCCCACTGCCTTGGTGGCCCTTGCTGCTCCTCTCCATAGGGTCAGTCTTAACAAATGGTTATTACTTTGGCCATAAGCCCAGTGACAAATATGGCTTCTGTCCAACAGCCTCAGGCAGGAGTCTGCTATTTCTTCTTCACCCTGATGCTGTAACTTGATAAAGGGGTAGAGGGGGTGCAGCAGAGAATAGTTTCAGGCCTCGGTCCCATAGTTTTCTCTCATAAGTTGGCAAATGGTGCTCAAGAGACACTGTGGAACTATCTGCACTGTGTCCACAGGCCCAGAAACATAGGCAGAGGCTGTTGATGGGATGGAAGGGAACTGGGTCTCTTAGGAAAGTCACTCATGAGTGGTGAGTTCACTTTTTAGGGTATGTGATGGTAAGCCATGGCCCAGCCCTTGCCAGGTATGGGGCCCTGGGTGGACACTCAGGCATTAGGTGACAGGCACTCCCACCCTCCCACCCCTGTGACTAGTGTATGGCTGGTGCCCACCTGACACTTGTCAGGCCTGGGAAGTCCCACAATCCCTGACAAGCAGGAAGGGAAGGCAGGCTTCACCAGTGTGTCCTTGAAACACCCAGCCTTGCGCTGGCCCCATTTGAATGTCTTACGTGAAAGTGCAGACTCCATCATCCATCTGCTGCCTCTGGCCGTCGCCATTCTCAGACTGGACCTCCCAACCTCACAGGCTCCTCCTGAGGAACAGAAGTTCTGGGGACTCAGAGTGACGCTCAAGGGTGAAGGCTGGCATGGTCCTGTGGTGTGTGACGCATGGGGCTAGTGTAGCTCATTTAGAGCTCGCACAGAAAGACATTCTCCTGGCCTGGGGCAGGGCAAGATGAGCTATGGCAAGAGAAGCAAGTGTGAACCCGGGATCTGGTTTAACTTCTCTTTCCATAGCTCATCTCCCTTAACCAAGAACAAGGGGATCCCCCTCCCCCAAGAGATCTGGCAGATGCTCTGTAAGTTGTCACAGTACAAAAGACAGACCTACCTGTCTTCACAGGAAAGCTGAGTCCAGTGTGGAGAAAGCTGACACTTACTGGAGGGCTGGAGGAATTAGGCTAGGACAGCTCAGCTTAGCAGGGGACGGGGGATACTGAGCTAACATCAGACCTGTGTCTCCAGGTCAGCCCTGAGACTGTAGGGAGGTCGAGAGCGAGTTCTTTTCCTGTGCACCATAAATATTGTGTGGTGGATTTGGGATGTCCAGGTCTTGTAATATTAATGACAATAGTGGGGGCTGATTGGGCATCTTGCGAGATGGTCTGGCCTAGAGGTGGAGCTATAAATAGCATCATTTGCTCCCCCTGGTTTTACACTGCCTTGATGACCAGGCTCCAGCAGCAGCTGATCCCCCAGGGTATTTATCTGGTGCTGCCCACTGGTGGAGTGGACAGCCAGGCTCCGAGAAAGCCTGTTCTGGAAGGTTTCCAGTCTAGCCCAAGGCTCCGTAGGCTTTCTTGCATGTGGGTCTCAGATTCAAGGTATGCCATCAGGAGCCGGGTGGTCTGTGAAGCTGACAGAAGTTGGGGATGTGGTTGGGACCGTTCCCCAGAAGGCAGTTTGGGAACCACAGGGTTCCCTGAGATATCTTAACCCTGGGTTAGATGGCATAATGTCCACTTTCCTCTCTATTCGGTGTAGCTCACACTAGGGCACAGGCCACCATTATTCTCTGCCTGAAGTGCAGCGCTGCCACCTTCTAGGTTTGCAACTCTGGCAAGTCCGATCCGTCTCTGGAGTCAGCGATCTTCCTGTGAGCAGAGGATGGTTGTAATGTCTGCAGCCATGGCCGACTCATTATGGGGTATGAAATAAGAGAGAGCCTTGTTAAGTATACACAGCACGTTGTAAATGTTGACAGGACTCAAGACACACACTTTCTATGTGCCTTGCTGTGGTCCTGGTGCCACAGCCATGAGCTTCTGTACTTGGCCATGGTCTTTGCAGAATCCCAGGCCAGGGAAGGGACCCTGAAGGGGCCCTAGGCTGAAGGTTTGTGCACAAGTGTTAGGAAGCAGGCTGCCTGGCCTGCGGGACCAGAGATGCTTCTCACAGACTGTTTTTTTTTTTTTTTTGGGCATGTGCCATAGTACAGGGTGCAGGAGAGAGTACGACGGCAGTGTCCCTTTATTTGTAGTTTAAGTTACCTGTGACAAAGTGCAGTCTGAAATATTAAAGAGAAATTCCAGAAATCAATTTTTGATGTGATTTTAATAGCTTTTATAGTGTCGTTATTATTAATATAATTACCCTATTTGGTTATTGCTGATCTCCTTCTATTTGTAACTTGCAAGTTAAGTTTTCCCATAGGTCTATATCAGGAAAAACCTAGTACCTATCAGCTTAGATCCTGTCTGTATATCTGGGCATCTTTGGAATGAAATTCCTGTAGATAAGTGGAGGTGTCTGTCCAGGAGTGGCACCTGGAGCTCCAAGGGTCAGAGCAGAGCAATAGAGAACCACTTATATAATTCAGGCTTAAGCAAATGTTCTAGGAGACCCCCTTTTTTTCTGTCTCTCTCTCTGGTAATATGTAGATTTTTTTTTTTTTTTTTTTTT